>NW_004798216.1:85049-95049 GCF_000002075.1 Aplysia californica | reverse complement strand
CATTTTATTGTACGATTCTGGGATGAATTTATTGCTAGTATAGCACAATTCTAATAACCACTGAAGTTGAATAACATATATCCTTCTGTCTTTTTATTTTCTTCTCATTTGCATAATATGTCCGCCTATTTAATAGTATACCATACAACAGATTTAAATAAGAATATCTTAGACTGGATACTGTCATGGTTGCATTTCTTTGCTCTCTATGACAAATGTCATGGGGTTGCTGGGCATGCACACCACGGACGCGCAAGTGAAGTCTCGCTTGAGTCAAGTATGCACGCAGCCTTTGCCTTCTTGCCCTTCATTTGGTTCCAAAGAGAATGAAATGGTGCGCTCAATGGTAATCCAGAATGACGTCAGAGGACACAGTTTTGGATATTCTAATACAAGTCTATATACTATACCCACTTGACCATACTTCTTTCTGTATGTTTGTTTGTCTGTTGGTTAACCGGTTACATCTCCCAAAAAATCTTTTGGTTTTCTTTGACCGGATCTTTTCCCCATAACTTTACTCCTGTTATGAGCGCAACACGAAATCTTCACATTCCTCTATACTTATTTGATGGTCTGATGTTTTTTGGGGCATGTCTTTTATGCTTTGTTTTTCCTTCGTTTCGGTTTTTCTTTTTGTATTTTTTTCTTTTTTTTTCTTGTTTTGCCGATTTTGCTTCCTTTCGGCCGGCCTCTGTTAGTTTTTCCCACCGCCTTTCGTTACTTTTTACCTCTTTCCTCAATTCGTCTGCTTATTCTTTCTTTCTTCTTCTCTTTCGTTCTGTTTGTCCCAATATTTTTGCTTTTTTCCCCCTTCCTTCTCCCCCCCTCCCCCCTCCTTCCAGCCATGTCCCGGAGTGGTGGCGAGGCGCGGATGAGTGACATGTACAAGGTGTAGCAAACCTCGACACTCGGCTCGGTTCATGGGCCGGGACATCAAAGCGCCATCTAGCAGACACGACCAGGCCCCGCTGGCCTGACAATGATGAACTAGAACTCCGAGCTCATGACAGCACAACGGCCGGCAGCGAACCCCAGCGCACGCCCTCTACAAAGCTGACACACTACTGGCCTATTTACATAACAATGCGCCTCTTCCGAGCTTTCTGGCTGGTCTTTGATTTACGACGAGCATTTTGGCGCGGAACTTCTTGAGAAGTAGGGAGGGAAAGGTTGGGGGAAGGGGGGGGGGGAGGGGGAAGATAGGGGGTTGGGGGGCGGGAGGGCGGTAACGTAGACTTTTGATTCTGGTCTCGATAGGAGAAAGGTTTATAAACTGTGCACGGTGTGAGGTCCTTCTGGGGAACATGCGCCGGACTCCGGCAAGTACAGGCTTATTCTGGCTTAGTACAAGGGAAGGCAATAGAAATTGTCCAAGACGGCCACCCATTGTCGGGGAGAAAAGTTGTTGTCTTAGACAGCTGGACGTCTTGGATAGAGGCATTGTTACATATATTATATGAAAAACGGAAAGGGCGGAATGGAAAGTGGTCGTTTGTACTTGCCATTGTCTAGGAGAGGTGGTGTCTGGAGCAGGTTCAACTGTAATCGATTAAAAGATTTTTTATCGCTTTAAAAACGTTACATACTCAATTATCAGAAAGTTGTTCATTATTTACATACGTTCAATTCCATGATCTTGTTATAGTTTGATTGTAACGCTCGTCTATGTGTAATGCGTCTGTGGTGTGTGGTTATCTGGCTTCTCGCCGCTGCTCAATAAAATGAATTGTATTATCATCGAGTAGTCAATTTTGCCCTAATGACGTCGTCCAGGACAATCACCAAACGGCCACTATCCACTCATCCCCCCTTCGTTTTCAGAATCTAATGGCACTGTCCAAAGCGCCCACCTGTTTAAGACAGCCACTTTTTCTACAACAGTGGACGCTCGTCTTGCACTATGCTGATTGTATCTCCGGCTGTCTGCTAGTATGCTGTGTCCAACCCAGCTCCCACCATGGCAGTGCTACTGACTGACGTTGTCTTTAGGCCCATCCCAAAGGGGAGATATTGACATGTTCTTATGCACAATAGAATTGTAAATGGGTTGATTTATCAAAGTCATGCTCATACTGTGCCGGAACAACAGAGGGGGGAATGCTGCTTTTTCTCTCCTCATCCTTACTATCGTCATTTTTCCTCTACTTCTTTTGTATGTTTGTCACTCTCCTGTGAACTGCTATTTCCGGGGTGCCTTGATAGTCGAAGCAGACTTTGTGTTGTTGAGGCCAGAGAGGTGAGCAGAGTAAGTCTGATTTCCCGTTTTGGACTTCTCTGTTGACATCCACCCCATCGGTCATCATATGACCTAATGCAGTTGCAAGCGCTGTAAAACCTTACAAAAAATAAAGATCTAGCTCTAAAAGTGCAAATTGGTTACTGTCACTATGGTGACGCGGTAAAGCGATGCGCCGAATCACCCAGGGGACCCAAGTTCAATTTCTGAGTGGAGAGCATCGAGTATCTCGGTCCGTCTGTTGGGATGTTGTATCTCTCTCAGTTCGGGTTAGTCCTGATAGGCAGTGTCGAAGCCCGATTCCCGAATGATTTAAATTGTGGTAATGGGGGCATAAAAACTGCAAGTACCTGCGTAATTACCCAAAATGTACTTGACGCTGGACTTTCGAACAAGAGAGGTTTCTGAGAGACCTAGCTGTTATGAATATGCAATTCTTACACATCATTCAAATGTTTTCAATAGTTTTTTAAAAAGAAATTAAAGGTTTTGTGAGACAGATATAAAAGTATTACATATTGGCAAAAAACGACATTGATATTTACAATCTCATAGATTTCGTCACTCCATAGACCTTATAACAATATTAGACTTCGTAACAAACTATATAGAGCAGTATTGACAAAGCAAATGGTGTTTCAACCCGAAAAAATGAAGCTGGAAAGTGTAAACATTAATTTGAAAAACAACAACAAACAAACAAACTAAAAACAAACAAGAACATAATTTTGGATCTCTGATGATTTGTCAAAATATATTCAGCCAGCTCTTGAATGAAACCTGGTCCACCGGCTTTGTTATCGTCTCCTCAGACCCACAGACACACAGACACATAAATTTGGAACACAAACCTCCCCGACATGATATCGGGCACACCGAGTCCTCCACCACGTCATGACTGTCTCTCAAAGTGTCACCTGTACAAAGTAAACGTTTTTATACAATTCCCAGCAGGATCTATCCTATCACCAGCCATCTCCATTCCTGTCCTCGTCGTCCATGTTCTGTCTCGTCAGTGAGTGACGTGAGCCTGACGTAATCTTTCCTCCCGTCTCGTCTGATGTACGCCGTTACATTAACTGTCTGGTTAGTTTTGGTAAGAGTTTTACCTCACTGACAACATAGATAGCTCATATTAGTGCCTAAGATTAGAGGTATTACTGACTAGCTTTAGTAAGAGTTTTACTTCGTTGGCAACGCAAATACCTCGCTTAATTGCCTAAGATAAGAGGTGTTACTGGATAGTTTTAGTAAGAGTTTTACCTCACTGACAGCATAGATAGCTCATATTAGTGCCTAAGATTAGATGTATTGCTGACTAGCCGTTACATCAACTGTCTGGTTGGTTTTAGTAAGAGTTTTCCCTCACTGACAACATAAATAGCTCATATTAGTGCCTAAGATTAGAGGCATTACTGGTAAGCTTTAGTAAGAGTTTTACCTCACTGACTAGACAAATAGCTTCATATAAGTATCTAAGATTAGAGGTATTACTGACTAGCTTAAGTAAGAGTTTTACCTCACTGACGAGACAAATACCTCATATAAGTGCCTAAGACTAGAGGTATTGCTGACTAGCTTTTGTAAGTGTTTTACCTCGTTGGCAACACACATGGGTCATATAAGAGCCTAGAATTAGAGGTGTCACTGGTTAGCTTTAGTAAGAGTTTTACCTCACTGACAACACAGATAGCTCATATTATAAGTGCCTAAGATTAGAGGTGTTACTAGAGAGTGGCATACAGAAAGAAGAAGGAAGAGAGAAAAACACGACTTTGATGTGTTTGAGAAGGACGATGGATTTTTTTTATAGAAAAGAAAGAGCAAATCACACAAGATCACCCGCCAACCATCCGCTGTCTGTTGGCAGGAGAGATTATTATTCCTTAAATTTATTTATTTATTTATTTTTTCAAATTTTAAATCTCAGAAGAAACGCTCGGCAGCTGTGGTGGAACGGTTAGGGATTTCGCCGTCGCACGCAGAAGACATGACTTTGATTCCCGTGTTGGGAAAGGGATTTCTTCCTGCTAGGACGTTGTATTCCTCTCAGCCTCAGTTGACCCTGAAAGGCAGGGTCAAAGCGTCCTGCTCCCTAAATGATCTAAGTCATGGGTGAAGGGGGGGGGGGGATAAATATGTACAATACAACATGAATAAACGATTTCTTTTCTCAAAATCTCCCCATCCCCACCTCCCACGGCACCTGCCCCAACAAAGAAAAATAAAAACCACACACGCACACATTAAAAAAACAAATAAAACAAACAGAACAAAGCAAAACAACAAGTAACCAAGTTAACAAAAAACAATTCAATATTTGCTATTGTTTTCACGTTTCCGGAAGTATCGGTGAAACACGGTTTTAGTTTAGTTACAGCATTACTGAATGTCTTAAACTGGGGCCTGTGGTGTATTACATTCGGCCTCAACTGTTGCATTCGGAAGACGTGAGTTCAATCCTCTCTTCATCAAATTGCTTCATCGCGTATCTCTGTTTTGTTTTGATAAAGTTTTACGGCGCTCGCAACTGCATGCGGTCATATTATGAGCACCAAGGGATGGATGTCAACAATGCAGTCCAAACAGGGAATCAGGCTTACTCTGCTCACCTCTCTAGCCTCAGCAGCAGAAAGTCTGCTTCGGCTGTCAAGGAACCCTGGAATAGCGGTTCACAAGAAAGTGACAAATATAGAACAGAAGTAGAGGGAATATGACGGTAGTAAGGATGAGGGAAGAAAAAACTGAAGTTCCCTGCTGGATGCTGTTGACCCTCCCACCCAGCCTAGGGTGTCCCTGACAGACAGTCAGAGTGGAGTAAGCAGCCCGCCTACTAAATTTATCATCTACACTGTGCGGATGGGGCGTAAAACATGGCCAATCACGTCAAGGTGTTAGGGACGTCATCCTGTCTGCATCAGAGACTGCTGGGGCTTCATTAGGACACGCTGGTATTGTTCCTGTCACACTGCATGTTGTTCTGATGACTGACTGATGGTACGGCGAGGGGGTAGGAGGGGGAGGTGGGGCAGATTTATAGCAGCGATTGGGGGGGGGGGGGGAGAAAGAGAGGCGGAGATTGGGAGGGGGAGAGAGGAGGGTGGTTAGGGGAGGGGGGGGGGTTAGACTCTCACACAAGAAAAGGCAATCGACAGGAAAGGGGGGGGGCGGTTGTTGTGGGGATGTTGGGGGTGTGGTGGTGTGGTGGTGTGGTGTTGTGGGTAGGGGTATTGAGATGTTCTGGGGTTGTTGTTTTTTTCGGGAGGGGAAGGGGTGGTAGGGCGGGATATTGTCTGACAAGATGAGACAACATGCAGGGTGGGACGGCCCATCAAAAAGCGGAACTGTCTTGTCGTCGTTGTTGTCGTCATTGTCTTTGTGCCGTTTGGACATCCTATTTCATTTTCCGTTCAGCCATGTTTTAACAGAAACATGGGAATCTCCCCGCTCCCACCTCCCAAATCTCCCTCCTCCTCCCCCTCCCCCGCCTCAGATCTCACTCCGCCATATCTCCTGTCAGTCGGAGAGAAGATATAAAATATTCTTTTAACCTCAATTTCCCCATGTGAAGCGTCTCTGCGGTATTTACAAGGGAGATGTGTGAACATCTAATACACAGCTTAATGCCATGCATACCGGCCTGACAGGCCTCTGAAGTACATGCACGGCCTAACAGAATGTGAAAGGAACGTAATACTTGTGAAGTTTTACATTCCATTGCGCTGAGCAACTGTACGTCTTCAAAGAAAAAAATAAGGACAGAAATCTTGTTGAAAAATGTTAATTTTGAAGTGTTTTAGCCTAAGGAGGTGAGAATTAAAAATAACAACAACCAAAAACAAACCTAACAACAACAAACAAACCGAAATGCCTTTCTCCAAGTTTCTCTCAAAATTAAAAAGATAATCTCTAGCCTCTGTCAGTCAGATGCCTTAATGCACGACATGTCATGTGGTATTACACAAATTATATTAAAGATTTTAAAAGTTTCTCTCTGTTTTTTTGAAACTGAAATATAGTCGAACTTGTCCTAACGGTTACCTGTGCTAGGTAACTACTTCCCAGCCCCCCCTCCCCCTTTTTTGCGCTTTTTCTACATTATAATGGTACTATTCAATGATCCACCATTCTAAGACAACCACGCATCTCCTCAACAATGAGTAGCCGTCTTGGAAAGTCCCGTCTATAGGTCTATAGTATTCCTCTCTCTCTCTCTCTGCTCACTGGTGTCTGTGGAGGCGGGATGCTCCGATCCTCACTCTAGGCCGCCCCGGACACATTGGGATACAGTATCCCGTAAAAGTTGAGATACTTAATAAAAGGACTACTCAGGAATGGAACTCTGGACTTCTGCGTAAAACGGCAGAAAGCTGAACCTGACAGCACAGATGTCGGTCAACAGGTTAGGTTTTGACTTTAAAAGACATTACTTCATTGTGGACATATTATTATTCTGGTCATTGGACAACATTTGAAGGTAGTGCTATTTTGGGGCTTTTTAAAAAGGAAGCAAAGTCTCGATATTCATGCTGCTTTTCCCATTCTGATTTCTTTATCTGGAACTTTAAAAGACAGGTAAGCATATGCATACTATATGAAATACGCAAATTCATGTTTTTAATTTGTATCTAATGGTCCGAAATGGGCCAAAACAATATTTTTAGTTTGCTCGCGGATTGGCTACCTGTGTTTGCTACGACTTTAAAGAGTCAACAAAAGAACTGATTTTATTCACCTGTTAGTAGAGCATCATGTATGTTATAAAACCCACCCTCTTATCTATTTTTTTCCAGACATTTTCTACCAGTGACCTGCACAACGTGCCTACATAAAAAATTCGATAGCAACAAGGCTAGAGGGCGACCGGCTGGTGACAGAGAGA
This sequence comes from Aplysia californica, assembly GCF_000002075.1. Classification (NCBI taxonomy): domain Eukaryota; kingdom Metazoa; phylum Mollusca; class Gastropoda; order Aplysiida; family Aplysiidae; genus Aplysia; species Aplysia californica. Next base: position 87,928 of record NW_004798216.1, on the reverse strand, counting down.
CGTCTTGTTCTTCCCGCAACACCCAAAAGGTATAAGCGGCGGATAAAAGTAAAGTAAAAGTAAAATACCTGTCTTATACGCTAGGACGCTCTATTAGTTCTGTTGATGTCATGCAGGACTTCGCAGGGATGGTCCTGGTTCAAATCCCTTATGGCATTTTCTTGGACTTAGATTGTTTAAGGCGTTTAAAGGATCACCAGTTATGTAAAGAAATCAGAACATCTCTACGACAAATCTCTGCCCACGTCTCAGTGTCATCATTCCATCACAAACAGTCGGCTGAAAGCCAGAATAGTTTTTAAAAAAAAGCGAAAGTTACACTTTCGAATGACATTCCATCATGCATGCGATTGTAAATACCACAGCAATCTTCCCTCTCGGTTTTTTCCCCATCACAATTCCTGGTGTGTCTGTCTCTAAGTATTTCCTGCTACCTCCTGGCCATACAAATCAATTGTTCTCCGAAGACTAAATCTGGGCCAGGAGATGCCTTAGCTTTTTGTCAACAAAACAGATCGATGAATGCACCCAAACACGTATTCTGCGTTAATTATCCTGGTGGCGCTGTCAAAAATAATTTTAAATCCTTTTCGAATGTCTGGAATATGAAAGAATGGTATACCCAAGCGTTGTTTTAGAGACGCTCGTGTCTGTCTGGTCTAAGGATATAGATTAAGACAATATAGCTTGTTCTCGGTGTCTTAATTGTCTTTGATCTGGTCTGACATTGTGACTATAGAGAGAAAACAAAAACTATGTGTTGTCTTGGCGTCTCTGATTTCCCTTACTCTAAGTTACCGTTCTTTTGGAGATGGCTCCCCTTTGCTCAAATGAACAAAACAATAATGGTGTCGCAAAAATATACGTGCTATGTGACAATATTATTATGACGAAATGCCGTGACAACCCTCTCTGTTGAATCATTTTACTTCTTATCTTGTGAAATGTGGACCAATGGGTGGTTGGAAGGAGCCCTACTTTACGTTACCTCTTTATTTACCTCTTTACTTTTTTCATTTGCCTCTGTCTGTTTTTGGCTGTCAAGGCCAACCCGCGTTGAGAGCGAAAGTTAAAAACCCTCTCAGAAATCGAACCCACGTCTTCTACGTGCGACGCCGAAGCGCCTCAAATCGGTACACCAATGGCAACGGTCTCGTGGCTTTAAGTTTTAAGGGGGAAAAATCTTAATCCTTGTCTTTCTGTCCGTCCCACGCATCACAAAGAACCCAGTAGACTTTTGGTATAATGCCTTAGATTGTGTACAATGACGTATTTCCGGTACTCTATGGGGCGCGCCATTTAACTCACGTTGAGTCAAATAAAGAGCCAGGGGGGAGGTTTTACGCTAAAAGTCATAATATAGCGAGCCTGAAGTAATGTATTGCATTTGACGTTAATGTCACAGTACATGGGGAGAACACTTCGTGACAAAGTTTTTATAGAGAGCAAAGGGCAGCCGCCATGACAGTGTCCAATCTAGAGATACAAGTCTATGGAGAGCCCAAACAAAAGCCTGGACTATCAACGCCCACAGAAAGGTGTGAAGCTGACTAATACATGTATTTATAGATGTATTCTGATACGCCAGTGACAGGACACGCGATAAAGTGGATGGGGATTACAGCTCCATGTCCGCTAGACACTGACGTAAGACACGCACACTGTCTCACCTGTTGGCCCAATCAACGGTTTTTCTTTTTGCTACATGTACTTTTATAGCGTGACCCAGCAGAAACGTTTGAGCCAAAAGTCTGAACAGGAAATAAAAGATCATCTCCCTGTCCAACAATCCAACACTTTGTTTTCGTTAAAAAATGCCCCCCTCCCCCCATCATTCCCTTTTCCCCTTCTTCATGAAAGCTGCATACCCATTACGGGGGCGGTCTGATTTGTTTCCTGTCTTCTATTTTGTTATATTCCCAAAAGTCTTAAAAACAATTTTTAGAAAATGGAAGTGGTTAAAAAAACAACAACCAAACCCCTACATCGATACAATCTATATAATTGAGAAGGTGGGTCTCAACCCTGTCTGTCAGAGCTAATCCTGACTGACTGTAGTGACAGGGACACCCCGTGACAGCGGAAAGACCGAGACACCTACTAGATAAAAATCATCCCCCACCTGAAAATCAAACTCGGATCTTCCGCGAACTACGGTAGACCACTGTACTGCTACACCACAGACGCCGGCTTTCAAAGTCTGATTACATTCTTAATCATTACTTTCTGGGTCAACTCTACCGAGACTTTTCTAGGAACAACTCTACCCAGACTTATCTGACCAGAAAAATAACGGAGACTTCCGGTACCGCATTCTCGTCCCACCCACAAAGTAGACATGTTGGATGTTTACAGCAGGCGTCTACATCTCACTGCTCGAAGCGAAGTTGAAGCCCACGGGACGATAGTCTCTGGCAGCAAGGAATAGATAAGAGAGGTCTATGTTCTGATAAAAAACAACATTCCTGTTCTAAACTGCTATTGTAACATGCTTGAAACCCCTTTTTGTGGAACAGCGCGTCTTAAACCTTGTTCAATGATCAGTGCGCGAGTCCTCAGTGAGTAAATTCTAAAAATCAGTGCCTCGACAGGAAACAATTACCAACTGTGAAAGTCAGGAAACTTTGCCTGTATAAGCTTACAGAGTTGCAAAAGGTTTTCCCCAGATTTAAAAAAAAGATAATGTAAAAAGGGGCAGGACTGCCTGGAACTTAGACTAGACAGCAAAAGTCAACTTAATTACTTCTTTAAAAAAATAATTGACTTATGTATTGCGCGCATCTGGGGTCTCTGCTCGACATGTGGTCCTATTTGGGTCACCATGCACGAGAGACATTTTTATCTTATTTTCAGAATGGGCTGGGGTGGCGGTGGGGGTG
>NW_004798216.1:80300-82755 GCF_000002075.1 Aplysia californica | reverse complement strand
GGGGGAATTATAATGACATGTCAGTTTTTGAAACCGCCAAATTTAACAAGGACTGATCACTGAGAACAAAACCATTTCCACAGGTGGGTTCGCCATTAAAAAATTCAACCTGAAAAAAATAGCCTGAAGCGTAATTCTCACCCGCTCGGCCATCCATCTAAATCACTCTAAGTTGTACAGTAGCCTTTTTGTTGTTGGCGTCCACCACGGGTTTTTCAAAGAATTAGTTGCTTGATTCTTTCACCAAACAATGGACATTTTAAAAGAACGTTGAATCCTTTTGGTACAAGTCGGCGGTCTATTGATAAGGCTTTTGGGCTTGCAGCCGAAAGGTCTTAGGTTTGAATCCATTCAGGAATGGAGCGATCAAGTAGATTTTTACCCAATGTCACCACCATTGAGACACCATATGAGGCGTCGTGCAAACTTTCGGAACCTTCACACTGTAAAGATGTCTCCACAAGGGAGCGGGACAGAGGGTCCCAACCTCATGACTCGGAAGAGCAGAGATATGAAGGACTAACATGATCTAACCAAGTAACTGCTAACCTGTTGTTGTAACCATCTCCAGTTGGGGCTATGGCAACACTTGGATGTATAACTTTCCAATGAACGTTACTAGAGTGAAGCAACATACTTATTTATTTTTATGTAAACCCTTCTCCTGCGTGTTTTCTGTAAGACTAACAGCCAATTTCAAAGTCCAAAATGCTGCACACTTTGTTGCTATTACTAAACACAAAAGCACCGGATGATAGAATCGGGCAGGGACTCCCTCCAAAAAGTAGGTTTTTACCAATTAATATTCTCTGTGCTAGTCCAGCCACTGACGCCTGTAACGCGCATAGACTTGTATCATAGTGCGGTATCCCAGACTGCGCACTGGGAAGTATGTCTGGTTCATCAAGGAGCGCACCATTTGAGCAAATTAAGGACAAAAGGGGAAAGATGCTGGGTGCACTTGACTATCGCGAGGTTTGTGTTTTTGCCATTCATTTTGGTGTACTGGTGTTGCCCGTGGAGTATACGCTTCAAGGCCAAGTGTTTATAGTGAGCAAAGAGTGGCGGCAATGACAGCACGTGGTTTAGGAGTGCAGGTTTATGGGACCGGTATCTCGTTCCACGGATAGTATCCGTACCATGACAGTTCTTTGTCTAGAGGTGCAAGTCTATGGTATGTCGTTCCACGAGTTGTATCTACACCATGACAATGCGTGGTCTAGCTAGGAGTGCAAGTCTATGGTATCTCGATCAGCGTGTAGAATTTGCACCATGACAGTACGTGGTCCAGAGGTGCAAGTGTATGGTATTTCGTTTGATGTGTAGTGTCTGCAGCATGACAGTGCGTGGTCTAGAAAGGGATGCAAGTCTTTGGGATCTCATGCGGCGTGTTGTGTCTGCACCTTTTCTTTAGACTGGTGGCAGTGGGCAACAACGGAGAATCGATGTCTTTAGGTAGTAGTTTCCCGACGACAAGAATGTTAACACCGAACTCTGTCGGACAAAACAATCTTTCCTATTAGAGAATCGAACTCGCGTACTTTGCATGTGACGGCAGAGTGCCGAATCGCTACACCACTCGTGTCGTAAAACAACAACTGAAGTGGCAACATGACCAAATGTCGTACTTTGGACGCAGACAAGTCTGTGACGTTTGCTACATCTCTGCTTCTAGCTCTATGGCGTTTGCGACATTTCTACATAAAAAACTATGACGTTTGCGAGATTTCTACATTTAAAAAGCGTGACGTTTGCAACATTTCAACATCTACTCAAACTTTATACCCTGAGCATAATGCCAATCGAATTCAGTCAAATTGAGCAAGAGGAAAAGGCTGCAATTTTGGCAAAATACGACTAATTGGATTCGCGACTGTGAAAAACAACCGCGTTTTGTTTTGAAGGTCACAATCGAATTCAGTCAAATTTGGTCGGATTGTGCCATGAATGATGATATGGTATTCTTTAAGCCCCCCCCCCCCCCCCCCCCCACACACACACCCTTTTTCCCCAATGGAGAAATTCTTGGCTGGCCCCGACTCTGACAACTTCTGATTTTGCTTGGCAGAGTGCGCCCCGTTGCATATTTCTTTTTCGAAAATGACTTTTCCTCCTTGTATGGTTATTTCTTTGTTTTAATAAGTGTTTCCTGGCTGGCTTTTGCAGCGCAAAAAGTTTATAGAAGTACCGTAATAGTTATTTGAAAGTATTTTACAGCGCTTTGATTGCTCAGAAAGTGCTCAGATAGTTCAGCAGATCTATCTATCTATCTATCTATTTAAACCAGGGTTGTTATTCTAAAGTGTACTTTAGCCCAGTAAGTTCTCGCGGCTCTATAGAACGTGAATAATCCTAACATATATGTACAGCTTGTAGTGTTGTCTTGGTGGTACATTTGCGCTTCGTGACTCTCAGTGTTTAACGTCAGAGAGAGAGAGAGAGAGAGAGAGAGAGA
>NW_004798216.1:76966-80040 GCF_000002075.1 Aplysia californica | reverse complement strand
GGGGGAGGGTCAGCAATAGTCATGTCCATATTATTTAGCTGTTCCTTGTTTTGTAGACCAATCAAAAGTCTTTAATTGGGCGCCATTAATGCCTTGCCCATATTATATCCCAAATGATTATGTTAATTCTAAAAAAATGTGTTGATTGCACTAAGGAAATCTTTGCTAGTTTAGTAAGAGTTTTACTGGGCTCGCAACTGCATAAGGTCATATGAGTGCCACGAAACAAGTTGGTTGCATTCACAACAGTTCATTGCACGACTTGATTTTGGTCAATATTTCTATTACAATGATGAAAATGTTTAAAAATTCGTGGTAAAAAATAATTTTTTTTTGTGAAGACGAAACCTAATAAAACTTGATGTAGCATGCCTCAGTGATTTCAATGTTGTAAATGTCCTTTTAATCCTTTGTGGACGCCACAGACACAGTGTCCGATCAGAAACAGATCAGAGACATTATCATTATCATTATTGCTGCTTATTTCGAACCACCATACACGACAAACCAGAAACACGAACTAGAATATTATTTCATAGTATGCCTGTTGTCGCTTGCTAAAAGTGCCCTGGTGTGGTTTTTCTCCTTCTTTCCTATTAAAAAAATATCGTCTTCATTTGACCTCCTTTTTTATGCTTATTACTCTCTTGTAATACCTTTAATCTTTTATATAATATTGTAGACCTAATTGTATTGCAAGTGCTTTCTAAAACAAAAGAGTAAGATAACGGAACAGAATATAACAATAATATTATGTACATGTATAACGAGGTTAAGTTAGGCTTCTTTTTTAGAGTGCGCAAAAACTTCGAGTCTCCGAGAGTCGTGAAGTGTCCAGATTGCTCGTCGTCAATGCTTGTTTACGCACACTCGTGAGCCTTGGGAGCATTAAAGTGAAAGCCAAAACCTTGACTGGTAGCTATGAAAGAAATAAAGGGATCCACAGACAGATATACATACAGACAGAGGGGCAGAGAGACAGAGCGAGGCAGGGGAAGAGGGCCGGTGGTTGTAGTGGTGTCTGTAGACAGTGGAGGGGCGGGAGTTGAGCGCCACATAATGCCACGATAAGGACATATTATGAGCGTCTGTTCTGTCACCGCTCTTCTCAGCTCGGCTTCTCAAGCCGTCTTGTGGGGGTTCTTACTGCTGGTCATGACGAGCAACGCCCAGTGTCCCTGCAACGTTAACTCTTTGGTGGCTGGAGGAGGAGGGGGAGAAGGAGGGAGGAGGGAGGAGGCGGAGGAGATGGAGGACGAGGAGGAGGATGAGGAGGAGGACGAGGGGGAAGAAGAAGAAGAAGAAGAAGAAGAAGAAGAAGAAGAAGAAGAAGAAGAAGAAACATAGACATGCGAATAAAGAAACGATAGATGGAGGGGTCAGAGAAACATTGCATCAAAGCAATATTATAAATATAACATATACTATTTTTCTAAACTATGGAAGTGAAAGTGGCAACAAATAAAGTAGCAAAGGCCGGGAAAAAATACAAATGTGAGTAATTAAGAACTATCTGCAGACAGAGTTGTAGTGCAGCTGTCTCAGTTGGCGTCAAGTTATATGATGAGCCCTCACGAATAACAAACGCTGGGGCCAAGAGAGAATCGCCCAAGCTGCACACACCCACAAGTGGAAGTGGAGCTTTAGAACGCCCAAATAGTGACAAACTTTGCTCTGTCAGAATCGGTCTCATCGGCCACAGCAGAAGCCACAAGTCATCTCAACCTTCATGTCTTCTATACCTCCTGTCTCGCGTGAGAAATAATATTCTTCTGTGCGGATGTATTGGAGGATAGATAGATAGATAGATAGATAGAAAGATAGATAGATAGATAGATAGATAGATAGATAGATAGATAGATAGATAGATAGAGAGATAGATAGATAGAGAGATAGATAGATAGATAGATAGATAGACAACCTTGACGGACGAATATAGTCGAGCCTGTTCTAACGGCCTCCTGTATAAAACAATCACCTGTACATTCGACCACTTTCTGTGTCCCCCTTGAATTAAAACATATATAACAACTCTGCGTGAGACATTCACCTGTCTTAGACGGCCACTTTTCTCCTTGACAATGGGTGGCCGTCTTAGACAGTTTTGCCTGTATAATTACATGATGTATTAACATGGTTGTCTCTCGTGGCCGAGAGGTTAAGATGTTCGCCTCTCATTCAAAGGTCCCGGAATCGCATACGGGTAGCCACGTAACATTTTCTCTTCTAAAACGGTCTCCTTTCATATCCTTTCCTGCTCTCCAGCAATGTTCTGTCGTCTGCGATCGTCTCCACTTTCTGCCCCTACCCCCTTACCTTCTTTGCCCCCTCCTCTGGGCTCCTAACTTTACTGCAGCTTTTGTACTGCTTCTCCTTGGCTTCTTCTTACTGCTGTCTTTCAGCCACAGCCCTGATCTTCTGGTAGGAAAGATCTACACCTCGATTTGGACACGCATTTTTCCGTCCCCTTCTGCCCACCCAGCAGTCATGGGTACCTCCCTTCGAGTTGGGGAAGTAAAGGCGGCGTGGCATGGAAAGGAACTGTCCACCCTACCACAATATGCCGAAGGCCCAGGAAGTTGTCTCACTAACTAGGCAATCCTCAATGTCCGGATCGGATGCAGGAACAACTTTGCTTTACTTTTACCGTTGCAATGAACAGACTAGTATAGTACTATAGGGTCAACCCTCTCCTCCGTCTTCACGTGCTGGCAAGCTGCCCGTCCGGTGTGTGTGTGTGTGTGTGTGTGTGTGTGTATGTGTGTGTTCGTGTGTTCGTGGTGAAACACCAAACCAAAGTGCCAAGATCTGGACAGTAATGATGTTCCAGAATTTATTTTATCTGGTCTTAAAGAAACCAACATAATATTTTGGTAATTTTTATCGAATTTTTATTTGTGGTCCAATATCTTTTTGTCCATTTAAAAACCCATTCCTGGGTGTATTTTACTGAAAAACGCTGATCAACGGCAAAAAAATGAACATTTTCAGTTTCCAAGAAGGCTCAAGGTATGGAAGTCACCAAACTTTGGCTGCCATTTTCTCGCTACTTTTACCTCTGACACCAGGCGAAC
>NW_004798216.1:73874-76235 GCF_000002075.1 Aplysia californica | reverse complement strand
GGGGGGCATTTTATTTTTAGCCGTCTTTTTCACACTACTTTTTAACGTATTTCTTTTTCTTCTATTTTGGGGGTATTTTCTACATTTTTGGTATATTTTCTTGTTTCTTCTGATCTGGCGATTTTCTTCTCTTTTTTTTCTACTCGCTGCTGTTTTGTTCATGGTGATCTTGTGTTTTATATTATCATGCGTCAACAAGACTTGTGTGTGTGTGTTTGTGTGTGTGTGTGTGAGTGTGTGTGTGTGTATGTGTGTGTGTGTGTGTGTGTGTGTGTGTGTGTGTGTGCGTGTGTGTGCACGCACGCGCGTGCATTTGTGAGCGCGTGAGTGCATGTGTATATCTAGAATGCAACAGCACCTCATCACTTTGTCCAGTAGCACCCCTGACCGCCCTGCCTAACCCTATCGAAATTAGTTTAGGATTTGACCAATAATAGGGCTGGTGATTTGCCCTTCATTAGGGCTTAATGGCAAGGCCCACGGGGCGCATTCCCCTCAGAAAAGTTCTAACAGAGAGCAATGTACTGTGTCCATGACAGTGAGCGGTCAAGGAGTACAGAGGGGGCTCTCGTGGCCTAGAGGTTAAGGTGTTCTTCTCTCATTCAAAGGTCCCGGGTTCGAATCTAGGTGACAACCGAAAAATTTTCTTCTCTAAAATGGTCTCCTTTCACCTCCTTTCCTGCTCTTTAGCATTGCTCTGTGGTCTGCTTTCGTCTGCTCCTCTGGGCTCCTGACTCTTTTTGCAGCCTTTCTACTGCTACTATTTGGCTCCTTCTCACTGCTGTCTTTCAGCCACACCCCTGATCTTCTGGTAGGAGAGATCTACACCTAGCCTTCTCGGACAAAGGTGAAAAATCTCGGAGGGACCGTGTGCAAGTTGGCTCGTTAAAGATCCCTTGGTGGTCAAAAATCGATAGGAGTCGGCTTCGGCCGCCACCCGGGCAAAATTCAAAATTTCCTACCAATTGAAAAAGTTTAATGTGTCCCGCGCGCTCATATGCAATTGCGAGCACCGTAAAACTCTCACCAAAAAGAGAGAAAAGGAAGTAAAAGGCTATAGGTGATGGCAAGACGCAGCCATTTGTTGTCTCTTCTCTATACGTAGTACAATATGTGCTCCCAGAAATATAAACCCCTCATTGCTAAATTCCTAACATACAGTCTTCTACATAAGTTAAGGACCACCTTGACAAAGAGCCCTGATTTTTTTTTAAATCCGAAAAAAGACAGCAAGGAATGTTTCGAAATATTTTGCTTTGAAAGTGTTAATGGATAACTAAAGCGTGCTATGAAGCTTCCTAAAGGGTCAAAACCACCACGTGCAGCACGGAAATCCTCGGGGAATTTTAGCCAAATTTGCTGCTTTTTATCGATTGTATGCAGCACCACGGACTTTCCTCAGTTAAAATTTCTGGCTCACGTCATAAAGGGACGTACGGCCTCGGACTGTGCTCACTCTGGTGGCAATATTATTATAAGCCACCGTTTGCGCAAAATCCAGCATCGCATCAACAGGCCACCGAGGCAAAAGCTGAGAGACTTTGATCGTGCCAGAGCTATGGCACGGTTTCAGGATGGAGTTGGAGCCCGAGAAGTTGCCAGAAGGCTTGCAGTGTCACACTCTGTCATTGTCCGCTTGAGGCAGTGCCATCAAGCCACTGGATCAGTCCAAGAACGCCCTCGTGCAGGTCGATTCAAGAAGACCACTCTGAGTGTTTACAAGTGATCCTTAACTTATGTTGAAGCCTGTAAGTTCAAAGCGTCTTGCCCGTATGAAGAATGTGGTTGGATTGCGCCACTGGTATATAGGTCCTTCTTCTTTACGTTCCCCTCTCTTGTTTCTGTCTGTCTGTCTTACCTTTCCCCAGCCCTAAATGACCATCATTGTGCCGATGTGTTTCTCTTTACTCAAACAAACAAACAATTTGCCGTATGACGTCACGGCCATCTATTTGTGGACCCTCGGAACATGGCGACCCCTCCCCCCCCCACCACCAAGATATGTGTGCTAGATCAAGTAAGTTCCAAAAGCGGGTAAGGTTTTGTACTCAAACCGTGAATAAAGTGATGACCTTGTATTGTATCAGATGCCAATAACGTACGAAAAAGTTATGTTCCGTATTTGCTGCTGTACAACAGAGAGATAATTGTGAGCATCATCCGATGAATAAGTAGATGAAAAGATAAATAGACAAACAGCCGACAGGCAGGGAGTTAGAAAACATACAATATCTTGATTGATAAAGAGATAGATGGACATATTGACTAGAAAATGAATGAGGTTTGTAGATAGATAGATTGATAGGTAGATAGATAGATAGATAGATAGATAGATAGATAGATAGATAGATAGATAGATAG
>NW_004798216.1:68384-70856 GCF_000002075.1 Aplysia californica | reverse complement strand
CCCTCGTAACGGCGTTTTGTGGGTGTATCGCCCAACGCGTGGATCCCAAAGATCACATTAGACTTGAAAAGCCATCGCATTAGGACAAAGACACTGCCTTCAAGACCTATCGATATTGTGAACGCAAGATACAGACCAATAAAGCAATCGGTTGTTCGCGCCCCCGTCACTCGAAGTATTTATGTGAAATCAAGACCCTTGCGATCGATTATTTCTTCTTCAGGTAAAAAGATTTTTCAAACATAGAAGAAACAAAAGTAGAAAAAAACACAACAAAAAGGGCTATGCAATTGCCTTTTGGGAGTGAAAAGGTTGAAAAATATCAAAGCAAAGAGGCTTCTATTCATTCCTTCTTTTAAGAAGTTTGTATCTTCCTATCCTTCTTGTACGACATAACTTGACAATGAGTCGGACGAGAAAACAAACCCTGATTGAGATTTCAGATTGATTCTTTTAAAATTTGATCTTTCTTTTTTTTGGATAGCTGGAATGAACAAGTGGGTTTGTCTTGAAACACCAAAAGGAATTAAATTAGAGTGGGTGTTTTTTTTTCTTGTGGGAAAAAGAGGGGGGGGGGGGGGGCTGTTATTGCAAGCCCATTTCGGTTTGATAATGAAGCTAACATGACGACGTACATTTTAAAGTCGGGCACACAATTTCGTCATTACAGGTTATTTGCAACTAATCATTTTTTGTATTATCTCTTCTTATCTGGGGCGTCTATAATGGCGAAAGAGACCAATATTCTGACAGAGAAAAGTAGCAATCATATCTTTGTCAGAACTGGTGTCATTTGCCTTAGGGGAAGCAACTAGTCAAAACATTACTAACTCTTGTCGCTTTTTTACCCGTTAACAACTGTTCTCCTTTACAGGTGCATTGGCCACTGTCAGATAGACAGTGACTGACGAGCTATTGTTGTTGTTTTTGTTGTTGTGGTGGTGGTTGTTGTTGTTGTTGTTATTATTGTTGCTGTAACAATGATAGCGATAATAATAATGATGATGATAATGATGATATTAATAATAATGATAATAATACTAATACTAACAACGGTAATAATAAAACAGTAATCATTTATTATCTTTTTTATTATTGATAAAATGGATTGTTATTATCATTAACATTATTATCGTCTTTCTTCTTCTTCTTCTTCTTCTTCTTCTTCTTCTTCTTCTTCTTCTTCTTCTTCTTCTTCTTATTATTATTATTATTATTATTATTATTATTATTATTATTATTATAAATATTTTAAAATACTTTTATTGTTATTGTTACTTGCTTCCCTAAAACACATTTACATGTGGCACACCAAGTGACCACGGGCGCAAGGACTAGGACTGTCCCTACTGCATATAATAATAATATAAGATGTGAGTCCATGTCTCACAGACGGGAGAAATGTTACGAGGTATCATTGATATCATAATTACCATTATAATTCTACTAGCTGGAACCCCTTTCTAGGAAAGGAATGGTCGCTGCATTAACATCAACTGAAAGTCATTGGCCTACTATATTTACACTCTCCTTGAATGGAGCAAAAATCTTGAGAAATGCTAAAAAATAGAAGGTCTAGATATAGAGATGTACAGATTGATTGTCTATTCCGCTTTCGTGGTTGTACACTCCCGAATTTCAAACGTGTGCAGGGTAGGTGAACGGAAATTTCACTTGTTTACAATGGCGTCTTAGAAGACGGACTTTCCCAAGATTTAGATCTAAACGGAACTAATGAAAAACAGAAAACTAAACTGCAGTGACTTCAGGCTCCTCAATAAAACTGTGCACCCTTTGAATGATTCTGAACCACCATGAATTTGGTCAAATTCGAAAGTTAAGTGGTTGGAAAGTTTTAGTCGGCGAAAGTGACGAACTTTCACAAGTATAATATTATGTACAGATAATATTATAATGCAAGGTTTATAGTAAGGATTACACTTGTGTCAAATGTTACGTCGTTGTCTCTTTGTCTCTGTGTTGTGGTGACGTGTCCCTCTCTGCCCGGGCCGGCCCACACAGGCAGGGTGAGAGCTGCCCGCTACCTAAATTAGGCAAAACTGTGTCAATGGAGGTGCAAAACTTTGACAATCAATAGCAGTGTTTTCTTTATAAAATTATTACATTATTGTTGCCCCTGGCCCACGCCACTCCTACTGCGCTGTGTTGGTTCAGCTCTTGACTTTGCACGAAATGACGTCAGTATAATTACCACCCACAAAAGTATCTTGTAAGAGCTACGATGATAAGCCTAAACAATTAAGCAGCCAGCCTACTAAATGGTCTTCCTGGTAAACGTTTTGCTACAAATTATAATACAGCGTCCGATCCTAACTGTAAACTTTGTCATAATGATAATGATAATGGTAATCATGATATTAATGATAATTATTTTTATACTAATATAATAATAGCGATCCTAAAAATATAACTTACCAGGCATCTTCTTCTTCCTCTTCTTCTTCTTCTTCA
>NW_004798216.1:63197-64164 GCF_000002075.1 Aplysia californica | reverse complement strand
TATTATTTTTATTATTATTATTTTTATTATTATTATGATCAGTATAAAACTATTAGCACTGTTATTTTGTATCGCTTTTGATATTCTTATTAAGTGCTAACGTGCTTTACCCCCCTTCAAAACCCAACATATACGGAAAAAGTAGGACACGACAATCTCAATGTCCCGTTTCTATCTTCACGAACTTTCTGCTTTGTCCCATTTGCATATTGTTAATTATTCTGGCACGGTAGGCAGGCTTTTTGTTTGGTCATCACTCTCGTTGTGTTCATCATGTAGGAGGAACCAGACTTTACATTTTTGCAATAACTGGAAAACGAAATACAAATTAAACGTTGAGAAAAGACTACTAGAAGCTGAAATTAATATTGTTGTTTAAATCGAATTACGTCAGATCTTTGTTGATGGGTAAGAACTAAATGATAACCCACCCATCCACTTCAATAAACAAACAAACAAAAAACAAACAAAGAAGCAAACGAACGAACGAATGAACAAACAAACAAACAAAGTGAAGAAATAAATAAATAATCAAACAATAAACCAACAACAAATCTAAACAAAACAAACTTCGTTCCAACTTTTCTGTTGCATGTTCCCTTCACTAACAACAGTACACGGAATGTTGATTAATCACATTCTTTGCATACCTAGTTAAATTAAGACACCTGCCAAATGGAACAAGACATCAAGTCCAGAGTGGAAATGGTGTTTGCACCTGTCAAACAAACCAACCAACCAACCAACCAACCAATCAACCAACCAACCAACAAACAATTCAACAAACACATAAACAAACAAGCACACTGACAGAGTTACTTACTCCATGTCTCGCTCCTATGCTGAATTCATGAAAAACTACGGAACTTTTTCAATTCCCTCTCTCTTATCCTCCGTCCCAAATCCTAAAACAAACAAAAACAATTACGTGTTAAAACATAGGCAAACACACACACACACACACACA
>NW_004798216.1:60226-63025 GCF_000002075.1 Aplysia californica | reverse complement strand
CACACACACACACACACACACACACACACACACCCAACACACACACACATACACACATAAACGTACATAGAGACACACACACGCACAAACAAACTTACAAACAGATGCTATCATAATCACACAAACATGCACAACCGTGGCAAGAAGAATGTGAACAAAAAATCTATCATGTACTGTGATATGGACTTAACACCCTCACTAACATAGTAAAGCTATTCAAATGACGATACATTCAAATTTAACCTCCTTCCACGATAGTCCCGGGCCAAAATGGTGAATATCCTTTTAAAAAACTCCCTCTAAACAACTTGATTTCATGAACGTCCAGCTGGGTTTTGAGCCAGAGCCTCCCACGTTAGACTGTTTACTTCTGCGAGCGTTTTTGTAGATCATGGACCTCCTTTTCTCCTGGAAAATGGTAGAGCCGCCTAGAAACATTGTTAACCCTATCCGTACGCCCTGAGGTCATTTTGTACCCTCGAGGTTGTATTCTTCACATTTTAAATTACTTCTAGAACGAAGATCTCTTTGGAACTTTCAGTATTTCCCCCCAAAAAAAAATCATTTTGACATATTGTTATGCAAAGCGCACTGATCAGATTAACGAGTAAATTTCCTCTTTGGAAAGTGTTGGCACATAGTTCCCCACGTCGTATGGATACGATAGTAAAACACGACGTACGGATCAGGTTAAAGTGGTGGCACAGAGTTCACCACGTCGTATGGATACGATCGTAAAAGACGACGTACGGATAAGGTTAAAGAGCTTTGCGGGTGTCAAAATGTGTGAGCAATACTCCACGTAGCTGGGTGTGACAGAGATGGAGGAAGTGGGCAGGGACAAGACAAGCGCTCCGTCGACTTCTCTCTGCCCTGTGTATACCTCACGGTGCAAGGAGAGTGTAAGTAAGAATCTAAGTTTAGACACCCGATGAACGAAAAGAAGAAAATGAGGAAGAATTTCAGAATAGACCTCTTAGAATAAAAATATTATTATGGGAACTGATCTGGACGGGATATTTGAGGTTCCTTCTTCTGTAATCTTCTCTCTTACCCCCCCCCCCCCCCCCAGTGCCCGCTTTCTCCTTCATTATAAATAGGAAAGTACAACATGAAACTAAGTTACTGTAGACAGATAAGTAGCATACGGAAAGAACTTCAGTAATCCAAAAGCGCTGAAAGATCATATCACTGGACAGAGTATTTGTTGTATGCTTCCCAGGAAGCTGAGAATGTTTCTGGGTGTTTCAGGGTCTGCTGGGGTAACGGTATAAAGACTGTAAAGCGCAATATAGCTTGTTGTTGAGCTGGGACATGCTCTATACAAAGGCTATTTATTATTTATCATTGTCTTTTATCTCTATATGGACAGCAGTTAGTTGAAAAGCTTGCTGTGAATTTAGTTTTGATATTTTGGAGAAAAAAAGTAGAGAACGCCAAAGAATAATCTAAAAATAAAATAATTATTATCATGGTCTACAAAGAGTTGGTCATCTGAGCTTTAGCCCGACCCACATCCGTACACGATGACGTCACGAGAGTCTATAAGTCGCAGGAGACAGGTACATTAACATATTGTCAGACAACTTTTCAGATGTACTATTGCCAAAATATTGGGGATTTTTATTGCTCTTTTGAAATCTGTAGTATTGGTTGCCTATGCATGGATTCTTTTTTGTGTGTGTGTGTGTCGAAATTCAAATTAAAAATGTTGGACAAAACTAGAAGAAAAGATACATAATACATATCGTATAGGTACAATTTAAAAAAATGAAAAAGTTACTTCAATCTCCTGAAAAAATGTTGTTATCTGGGCTGAGAACAGTGACACACATTGCCGAGGGCCTGAGACGTTCAGCAGTAGGTCTTGTGTTGGTCCAGATTGCTGAGAGATCATATCACCTGTTACCCCAATAGTAATTGGAACCTGTACTTCCCGCGTGTTAGCCCAGTTTAACACCATTATAAGCAGCCACCCTCTTTACTTGTGGAGATTGTGTTTGTGTACATCGCCTCAGGCTCTGCCAGGATTTGTCAAACAGTCTTGTCGTATGTTCAAAGGATTTAGTCGACGAGGAATGAGGAGGGGGAGGGGGAAGAGGGGGAGAGAGAGAGAGGGCGGAGAAGAGAGGGGGGACGTGATAGATCTGGGGGGAGGGGGAAGAGGGGGAGGGGGAGGAGGAGAAGAGAGAGAGACTCGTGATGTTCACATCCGAAAAATGACAACAAGCTGAAAACATTCAAGCCCTTACCTCTCCACCCCGTGCCTCAATGAAAAGCTTGCCAAAGCCCTGTCACAGATTTACCGCTTCTGCATTTCCTCGAGTGCTCTTTCACGAACACTCCATCTAAACGCTTGTACAGCCCTCCTGACCTATTCTATTAGCTGCTTGCAACAAATGTCCCCTCAAGGGTATTCCTGCGCGGACCCTTGAGCCGAAGCACCGTTTTTTCTGAGGTAGAAAAGAATCTCCAGCTACCTTATTATTATGTATTACCTATGTACACGGAGTAGAGCGCCGCCTATTTACCATGGCAAGCAAACAATTACGTGTATGCGCGCCGGCAATTTGGAAGTAATTTGCGCCGTTTCTCCAACGGCCCACGGAGCTCCGAGTAAAAAGAGTTCTCTCTCGTCCGCGGCCTGGACAAACTTTTCACGACGCAAAGAAAAACAAGGCACGCGGCCGCGCTAGCCTGGCGTGTTGGGTGTCCGCGGCTCGAGTCTCAGGCCCGGCTCTCAAAGCCTTTTCTTCTCTCTACAGAAGCTGCTGGTAGACGGAGACGGAGGAGAGGGGG
>NW_004798216.1:56850-59957 GCF_000002075.1 Aplysia californica | reverse complement strand
AGGGGTGGAAGGGGGTGGGGTGAGGGGTGAGGGGATGGGGGAGAGGGGGTGGGAAACTCTGGGACATTTGTTGACTTAGAGACATCGTAACACCTGCTTGGAGAGAAGGCGGGCAAGCCTCAAGTATGTTGCTCCACACACTCCTCGCCACCAGACTCCCGCGCCCCTCTCTAAAGACGCTCCTTTGAGTCTCCACATTCAGCATGCTGCTTTCTACTTGAGTTAGCGTTAAAAATCTTCAGATCTGCAATCTCTCGACTTAAGAGGATATTTCAAGGAGGGCGCATTTGATAGATCTTTTTCAAATATTTTCAAAACATATGCCCCAAACTTCAAGGAGAGTGCACACGTAAAGATGATTTAGTCTCTTCAAGAGCGCCAGCGACAATCTACAATAATATAAATGTCGCCACTGGCGCCGATAAAAAACGTTTGTTTCGTTTCTCATTTAGAAGTTCTTTTACCTTTAGAGCAATATTTGTTCCTACTTTTGTATGAGAGATATTATGTCACTCCTTAGAAGTATTATCAAACGCACAATAACACACAGAACGTCGCCTCCGGGATTTTGAAGGCCGTTTATTTTTAGCATCTCACACAGAAAGGAGCGAGCCATCCCCAAGTGCAATATCGCAGAAAGTGCTCATTTTGGAAGAAAAGGAAACTTATTTTGTCAATGTCACTCCTTTAGTCAAGTTTCGTTCACATCGCACCTAGATAACATTTTTAGGCGCAAAAATATGTAAATTTCTCTAACTTGGCGTTGTATCAGCTATTAATAAAAACATTTATGTTTTTATCTGTTTAGATCATTGAACATTATGGAGCGCGCCATTTTAACCCATTACCAGCAAATTTGTCTTTTGTTCGTTCGGTGTGTCAAAAATATCTCAGTCTGTGCATATCAAAGATCACAGATAACATATTTTGTCTTCACAGTCTTTAAACTGAGAGAACTTAAGGAACGTTTCGATTTTTCTTCTATCCAATACGTAAGACATCTGGAGAAAGTGCTAAATTCAGTTTCCGATCACGAGACTCTTGTACAGCTACATTTGAACAATATATGTTTTGTCTCCTTACTCTCTCTTTGTGTTCAGGCGTGTGACCCACACAACGGTAATAATAATAATAATAATAATAATAATGATAATAATAATAATAAATAGCATTTATATAGCGCATTACACCGCTCTACAGCAAGCCTATGCGTTTATCTCTGTAGTATTACCCCAGCAGACTGAATGAAGAAATTCAGAAACATTCTCAGCTTCCGGGGAAGCATACGGCGCAGGTAGCTGATTAAGCGCTCAAACACTGCCAAACTGACAAGATCTTTCACTGTCTACAGGTGGGTATCCGTTTTCACATGGGTGAAGTGAGGAAACTTCGTGTAGAGTGCCTTTCCCAAGGACATAACGTCGGTTCTCTGACGGGATTTGCGTATAGTCCACATCAGCGCTTTGACAATTTTAGTACTGTCAAGATCTTTAAGTACTCCATTCTCTCTCTAGTCTGTTTCTGTTAATCCTCTATTTCTTCGTCATACAGATCTATCAGCACTAGAATCCGTTATTCTCTTGCACAGAACATAAATCTCTATAAAGTTGAACTGTTCGTAAACTGTTGCATTCATTTGGATATTTTGAGAAGCTTGAACGATGCAACAACATCAGTGGTAACAACAACAACAGCAGCAACAACAACAACAACAACAACAACAACAACAACAACAACAACAACAACAACAATAACAACAGCAGCACTAACAGGCAAGAATGAAGTTTTAAAACTACAATATTTTGTTTAACACGTTGTGTTCTATCAGACTGGGTTTTCGTTTGTGTGCTGGCACTAGAATGCTGGAGAAGGAAAAATTATTTTTTGTTGGAGCTAGATAAACTATTTCAGTACATGTTCCAGCAAATATGGAATGGCTTAATTGAAACAAATTCATTCGCTTGTTTTCACCATTATTTAAAACGAAAATAGAATTTAAACCACTCCTGGACTATATAAAGTACACCAAACAAAGATACCCCCCCCTCCAAAAAAACCCCAACAACCCAAAAACAAAGCAGCAACAACAAGAACACAACAAATCAAACTGGACAAGTTTAGAACTTGTGATCACGACATGGCTACAGTCAGATCAAATTTAGCACCAAAGAAACGACTGACCGGAAACTGGAGATAAAAACAGCAACTGACTCCAGACAATTGTCAACACATCAGTTCACGGACTGCAGGTATAATGTCTTATCGTGAAGCACTATTTTTAAAAATAGCTCGTTGTCTGTATTTAGCGACAGATGGAAACAAAATACATGTAAATGCGTTGGAGATGTGGTACTACCGCAGAATGGACAGAATAAATTGGAAAACAAAATGGACAAACAAAGAGGTGTGTCAGATTCTACACACAAGACAGACCCTGCTGAACAAAATAAAATGTAGAAAAATAAAACACTATTGCCATTCAAAAAGGCATGATACCATTGTGAAAGAGGTGCTTGAAGGAAAAATGTAGGGCAGGAGAGCCAGAGGAAGGCAAAGAATAACATGGATGGACAACATAAGAACATGGACATGCCTGGATGTGGCATAATTTTCAACGGCAGCTCGCGACGGTGAAGGATGGAGGATCATTACCCGTCAACATCTGAGTCTGAGATGACACCTCCAGGTATCCAGGTATTAGAGAGAGTCTAGATAGATCGTTCTACATAGAAAGAACTATAATGCAAGAGAGCAGCCTTAGAAACAACCATGCTGAGAAGCGCCAACGACGAAAAGAAAACAGCGGTAATACAGAGCTTCGATCCACGTCACTGACATGCAAGCACTGCGACAGAATCTGCGATTCAAACAGGAAGAATTAGACATGAAAGAAGAAGCTGCCTGAAGACAACTTTGAGACCATCTTAAGCTTAATTGACCGTCTGTATAGACGAAAAGAGCCACACATAGATAGTGACATTGGTATGTGTTTTTGCGATAATATAATTAATCGTTCTGAGCCAACATTACCTCAATAAAAGTTTTGAATTCATGTTCAAATTTTGTCTCTCACCTCTCTTAATCCCCCCCCTCTCTCTCTATCTCTC
>NW_004798216.1:49069-50908 GCF_000002075.1 Aplysia californica | reverse complement strand
TGTGTGGATGTGTAGTTGTGCGCACGCGTGCGCTGTGTGTGTGTGTATGTGTGTGTGTGTGTGTGTGAGTGTGTGTGTGTGTGTGTGTGTGTGTGCATGTGTACGTGTTTCTTTGTCTTTGATCAAGTGTGTGCGTGCTTTCGTGCGGTGGTACATGAGTAAATTCACAGTCTTGTCACTCAAGGATAAACTACACGCACCGTTTAAGCACGGTTCATGAATGAACTCTGATTTTTGTGTTATTACGTAAGTCCAGATACCTTTTCGCAAAATTATTTCAGAGCTGGAGTAGCCTACATTTTAATCCGGAACCATAGACTTGAAACATGATATCCTAGACCGGGCATTGTCATGGCCGCAGCTCTACTTTGCTTTTAAATTTATAAAAAAAACTTCAGTCTTCCGCTGGGCACCATTGACGCACGTATGAAGGACAAACCATCTGTTTCACTAACGACGAGTGCACATGTCACGTTTCCCTCCTTATCCCTCTTTTGGTTCCAAACAGAGTCCAATGGCGCGCTCCACGGTGTGGTGCCGAAATGACGTCAGAGAGCACAGTCTGTGATATTATAACGCAAGTCTTTGCCGGAACAGTGAAAAAGGGTTCGATTTCAGACAGACCTTCTTTGAAAGTTTCAACTTTGTGAACTTAAATAGTATGAATACAGCCATGAGCCGGCATTTGAGTAGAACAAATTTAAAGGTAAGTTTAGATTTGGAAATTTGTTCAGCTATGTAATGCCTTCCAATTGGGTAACCATGCCTAAAATTAAAGATAAAAAGAAAAATAATGATAGATCTAGATATCTAGTCTAGATATATAATTGATATTGATATTGACGATATTGACGATTTAGTTGTTTGAGGCTCTAAGTAGAACCTGTTCAACTATCTGGTAATGAACGACAATAATGCATGGCGTGCAGGCTAAACAAATCAATCTAGATCTACAATTTTTTTGGTATTTGTCTTGGCCTGCTTCATATCAAATACTGTTATCAGTAGAATGTTCTGAGCACTGGTCTTCTCTGACCTCACAAATTTCGGAATTTTCAAGCTAAAAAACAAAACAAAAACAACAACAGCGAACCAATGAACTGTGGCAGTTCAGGATGAGATCTAGATCTATTAGGGAAATTTCTTTGTCTCAGTTTACATATTCTCAGTTCTTTCTCTGAGTAACACGTTCGATGTTTTTCTGCTTTGATCATGGGCTCCACCATATCCTTCTTTACCACCATTAGACTCCATTACGAGTCTACATTTAGATATATTTTGCTGAGAGAAAAAAAAATTAAATGCCATCCCTGACGCTGCCATCTGCACGAAAATATCTCTCTATTTCACCTGTAAAGGTCAAAACTTCAATCATTAAGTGCCAGATCTGCATCAGATATTGTCGACCATGGTTCTCCACTCATTCCTTTGCTCAAACGTTCTCGAAAAAGCTATATTATCCTGATCTTTCCACGTCACCCTTCTGTTAGGCTCTCCAAGCAGGTTTCTCTCGGTCTGCCCTTGTCTCGTTTGCCGCCAGTTTTGTCAACACTAATAGGAACATTTTTCATCCTTTCTTCTTATCCATAATAATAGGCCCCTTGAACAGCTTCCAAGTTGTTGGATCTGTTTGCAATTGTCCGTACAATTCAAAGCAAACGAACTCTGTTTCTGTTGTTACATTATATGTTTTAGTTTAGTTTTAGTAGGATTTTACGGCGCTCGCAACTGCATAAGGTCATATGAGCGCCACACTAAAATGTGTTTGAGTACTCAGAGAAGTTACTGTGGTGAAATGTAACGATTGTCTCTTTAGATCAGAGGTATCACTTGGAACGC
>NW_004798216.1:45222-48969 GCF_000002075.1 Aplysia californica | reverse complement strand
ATTCAAGGATTGCGAGAAGAAACTCATTTTTTCAGCAAGCCTCACATCTTATATTTACAACTTTGATCTTTTTTTAAAATCTTAAAAATAAAAAATTACCGCCCCCTCCCGAAAAAACAAAACAAACAATCCCCAAACAAACAACAACAAAATACCCCCCTCCTCGCATAAACAAAACATACAAAACAAACCCCAAACAAAACAAAAACAAAGCAGAACAACAACATAGAACAAACAAAAACAAAACGAGCTCCGAGTAAAACACGACAATGCAGTAGCAGACCATTGCGAGTGTCACAGACAATAATCTCTATCTATACATACATGTACGAGATTATATTTGTGAGAAAGTTCGTCACTTTGGCCGCCTAAAACTTCGGAATCACTAAACTTTCGAATTTGACATTTTTAAAGGTGGTTCAGAATCGTTAAAAGGGTGCACAGTTCTACATTGTATTGAGGAGCCTGAAGTAATTGTTATCAATGACATTTCTCTCCAGCACTGTTATTTCGCTGCTTCAGAAGTACAAACTTATTGCTATATATACGTCGTCCCAGAGAGTTGAAAGCTTGAACTTTAATGGCAATTTTTTGGCAACTTTTGCCACTTTTTGTGACAACTTTTGGACAAAAAAAAATTGGCAACGAACGTAGATGCTAGATTGTAGTTTGATTTTCAGATTTTCATCAAGAGGCCATTGTAAACAAGCGAGGTTTCCGTTTAATAGCCGTGTGCATTGTTTCCACACCTTTAAAATTCTGGAGTAATACAACCACGAAAGCGGAGAGAATCAATCTGTACATCACTAGATCTAAACCTTCTAAGTTTTTGCATCTCTCAGGATTTATTGCTCCATTCCAGTAGAGTGTAATAGTAGGCCAATGACTTTCAGTTGATGTTAATGCATCGACCATTCCTTTCAACGAAAGGGGCGCCACCCAGCTAGTATATTATATTTGTAAAAGTCCCCACTTTGGCCACCTAAAACTTCCGAACCACTCAACTTTCGATTTTGACAAAATTTATGGCGGTTCAGAATCATTTAAAGGGTGCACAGTTTTATTAAGGAGCCTGAAGTCACTGTAGTTTAATTTTCAGTTTCTCATTAGTTTCGTTTAGATCTGTTCTTGGGAAATTCCGTCTTCCAAATCGCCATTGTAAACAAGTGTGGTTTTCGTTCACTAGCCTTGCGCCTGATTCCATACCTTTGAAATTCTGGAGTGTACTATCGGCTGGTGGCAGAGAGACGTCTTTTTCTTCCCGCGACACCCAAAAGGGTATAAGCGGCGGATTCAAATAAAAGTAAAGCATTTTATTTTTGTTTTGAGAGTATCGATCTAAACCTGATTTTTTTAGATCTCTCTAGATTTATTTTATTGCTCCTTTCCAGTAGAGCGTAAAAATATAGTAGGCCAATGACGTTCAGTTGAAGTTAATGCACCGATCATTCTTTTCATCGAAAGGGGGCCCAGCTAGTAATATAAATATGTGTCGTCGTGTATTCACTTAAAGATAAAAAGAAAAATAATGATATGGGGACTTTATTCATATTCGCCCAACCTGCATCTTTGCTGCTATGTCCAGGTCATTGTGGACTCTGATACCTTTTGTTTGTTTTGTCTAGTATATATATATATATACATAAAGATAATTGCATACATAAACTATGCCCTTTCTCTTCTTTTATCAGCGCCATTTTCATTCTGTATTCGTGAGAACTATTCTGGCCTCGGTACCGAATGTGAGTCTTTTCTCTGTTGACTTCCAACATAAATAGGTGATATAAGTGCCCTCGATTAGAGGTGTTACCAGAGAGTAACATACAAAGAACCGAAGGAGAGATATGGCCAATGGGTAGGAAGGAAGGACTAAAGCATACCAGAGCAACTGCCAGCCACCCATCTGTTGGTTTTTAGAAGGTACAGTTTCTTTAGGAAGACAGAGAGAAGGAGAAGTGTGGTCTGGGGCTAAAGAAAAGTGTGGTCATAATATGTGTGTGTGTGGCTGTTTTGTTTTGTGGGGTTTTTATTTTTTGTTGAGTTTTTTGTTTGGTTGGTTTTTTTTGGGGGGTGGGGGGGGGAATTGCCCAATCAAATGCTGCTTATCACATCTTTCTGTAGACACCAACCCCTTAGCGCTCATACTCATATGGACTTGTGCAGTTGTAGTTGCGAGCGCCGTAAAAACCTTCTTTAAGTTAAACCTAAAAGTACAAAACCCTTGTACCTGCTGTAATCCGTCGTCCAACATTTTCTGGTCATGTCCAGATGGCGTCCTGCGTGATACGGCCCCACGTGAGAAGGATTCCTTTTCTCGGTCACCGATTCACAGTGGTCAGACCAGCCCGCGGCATGACCTCTGGCACCGGAACCAGGGAGAAGGACAGGAGGGAAGAGAACAACAACGACGACGACGGCCACCACTTGATGACCATCTTCGAGGTGCGCGAACACCTGATGAACATGGTGGGCTGGCGCAGAGAGTGGGCGTCGGGGGAGGAGGACAAGCCGTCTGTCAGAGACACGTCGTCTCTCCTACAGCACATAGCTCGGAGCCAGGACGAACTGCCCAAACGTAGACCCCGGGACAGCTTCTCTCGCGCCGTCATCCCGCTAGGCCGCGACCCTTCCAGTAGAGAGTTCTATCTCTTCTTCAACAGAGGTCTCCGCTTCGGAAGGCTGCTGGAGAACTTCGACACATTCGCCGGCCTCATCTGTTACAAACACAACATGAAACCGGAGCTGGGGCCCCACCAGAAGTCGCCGTTCGCCTTCGTGACGGCCATGGTGGACCGGATCGTGTTGTCCCCCGCCGGGCCCGCCCCGTCCCCCTACAAAGACATCCTGATGAGTGGCCAGGTCACGTGGGTGGGCCGCTCCTCCATGGAGTGCACGATGCACATGGACCAGGAGCACGGCGGGGAGCTCCAGCGGCTCATCACCGCCACCTACCTCTTCGTCGCCCGGACCCCCAAGACGGACGAGGCCGCGGTGGTCAATCCGCTCGACCCACAAACGCCGGAAGAACGCCAGATGTTTGAGAAAGGGGAGCTAAAAAAGAGGTCGAGACAACTGGCTTCCCAGACCTCCCTCCTGAAGAACCCGCCCACAGAGGACGAGCGGCTGATCCTACACGACATATTTCTCTCCACCATCGACCTCTCGTCTGGCAGCTTCAAAACGAGAATCCGGCCCGAGAATACGATATGGATGGACGAAACGAAACTCAAATCTCTCACCGTCTGCCATCCGGAGAAAAGAAATCTTTACAACAAAATCTTCGGGGGGTTCCTCATGCGCAAAGCGTACGAGCTGGCCTGGACCAACGTGTACTTCTTTGCCAAAACCTGCCCGCCTATGTGCACGCGGGTGGACGACATCGTGTTTCTAAAACCCGTGGAAATCGGGGACTTCCTCTTCCTCTCCTCCCAGGTGGTGTTCACGCGAGAGTCCAGCGTGCAGATGTACGTCCACGCCGAGGTGGTCAGGCCGGGGGATTCTGGAAGCAGGCACACCACCAACAACTTCCGGTTCACGTTCGACATGGGCTTCACAGACGTCCCCCGCGTGCTGCCCAAGACGTACGCTGAGTCTATGCTGTACTTGGACGGCAGGAGGCACCTCGACACTTGAGGGGGGAGTGGAGGGGAGTGGAGGGGAGTGGAGGGGAGTGGAGGGGAGAAGAGGGAGAGAGGGGAGGGGAGGCACCTCGACACTTGAGGGGGGAGTGGAGGGGAGAAGAGGGAG
>NW_004798216.1:40872-44326 GCF_000002075.1 Aplysia californica | reverse complement strand
ATATATACACATACACATACACACACACACACACACACACATACACGCAAACACACTTGCACAAATTTCACACACACAAATGTATTTTCTCTCCCGTTTAACTTCCCCGCACATTTCTGAACCAACGGAAAAGAAATCAGGTACAACTTGTGACAAACAAATCATTTTGTGGGGACAAAGAGCGACCTTCTTTACCTTAAAATGTAGACGTCTCAGAATCTGTTGAACTTGTTTGGCTCGTTGAAGACGCGGCGTCGACCTTGTCTGCCAATGTCTACCCTAGCTGAGAGGGATACACCAACAGCTGCTTTTTCTGTCCTCATCCTGGCCTTACTATCGTCATTTTTCTTCTACTTCTTTTGTATGTTTGTCCCTCTGCTGTGAACTGCTATTTCCGGAGTGCCTTGATAGTCGAAACAGACTTTGTGCTGCTGTTGCTAGAGAGGTGAACAGAGTAAGCCTGATTCCTCGTTTTGACTTCTCTGTTGACATTCACCCACCCCCCTGGAGCTCATATGACCGTATGCAGTTGCGAGGGCCATAAACCCTTACTAAAACAAACAGTAACTTCCCAACAGAAGGTCAATATTACACCCAACACAAGTGCTTTACCCACTGGAATGATCTTATGGTTTTTGTTTTGTTTAGTATAGCTCGCTCCTGTGGTGTAGTGGTCTGGGGCTTCGCTGTCGCACGAAAGAGACCCGAGTTCGACTCCCAGGTGGGAAGATGTTTTATCGAGTATCTCAGTCTTTATGCTGGGATGTTGTATCCCTCTTAGCCCGGGTTGGCCCTGACAGTCAGAGCCAGAAGCCCACTTTGTAAATTATCTAAAATGTGTCGATAGGGGGTCTAAAGAGAGATCTACATTTTTAAAAAAGTCTAGTAACCGCAGGGTATCTATGTGAGGCTCTACCACCTGTGATATTTTATTATGATGTACAGAGCTCGCTTTCGTTCATATTTCAGTCGCTCCTGAAGAAGCCTACCAGGTCAAATGATGAGACGTTTTAGTAACCAACACGTGTGTGTGTGTGTGTGTGTGTGTGTGTGTGTGTGTGTGTGTGTGTGTGAGTGTGTGTGTATGTGTGTGTGTATGTGTGCGTGTGTGTTTTAAATCAAATTTACATTTACTGATTGAAAATTACACAAAGACTACCCTTCCCTGCTTTACTTTTTTTCCAATGAAGGTTTGCGAGGTAGGAATGATTAAACGCTGAAATATTTGCTTCGTAATGATGCTTGTCCAAATGATTTGTGAGACATTTGTATACATAAAACATTAACGATTAATAAATGTTCAGAATTTACGAGAGTAAAGTAGTGGGCGTAGCAGGAGACATTTTGTGCCTCATTATAACCCCCTCTCCCCCCTCCACCCCCCACCCAGGCGCCCACTCCGACAGTTCCCCCACAGTCCACCGATTCCCAACCGCCCCCAAAAAGCCAACAGAACAAAACATATCCATGCTTGACTCTCGCTCCACGCCACCAACAAGGCGCTCAGCCGTGCCGTTTCCCTCTGGTGCATGCAATTCTTGCGGTGGCCGGGGACAATGCTAATCACAACGCATGTCGGAACTGTGAAAGTTTTCCTCGATGATGAATCCTGTGAGTAATACACGTTGAAATGCCCACGGATCACGGTGTGGTTTTACGATGTATTCTCCTGGCCGTGGAAAGTTCACCAATATGGAAATGTCTTAATGGCTTCAAAGGAATCCGGTGTCTTTTTTGTTCGCCGTTGTATGCTAAGTACCTGAGTTCGATTCAGCAAACAGTTGTCAATTCGTCAGTCTTCCGGCCAATCAAACAAGTCAGACATTCTTTTACTGGCCGTTCTGAGTCCGGGTGCTGATGCAACCCTTCTGTAACTCGACGCTTCAGACGAATTAAAACAGATTCCCCCACATGGGAATCAAATTCGCGTCACTTGCACGCAACGGAGAAGAAACTGACCATTAGACGTCATGTAGAAATGCAAACAAAAGGAAATAAAGCAAGCAAAACTAAGAACCATCTGCGAAAGGGAGGGGGTGGTAAAAAATATGCAAACAAATAGAATAAACAACAAGATCATCATCAACAACAACAACAACAACAACAACAACAACAACAACAACAAAAACAACAACAACAAAACATGCATTATAAATAGATAAGGTAGACCGGTGTCTGTGATGTGGCGGTCATAGATAGGCTCGAGGCCGTCACATGCAGAATACAATGGTTGGATCCTTGTTTTTTTTGCATTTTTATGAGAATCTCGAGCTAACTGCTGGGACGTTGCTCCCTCTCAGCCCTGGTTGGTCCTTGGGGCAGGATCAAAGTTCCCTTTCTAAAGTATCTGAATTGTGCTGACGGAGGAGTAAAATCATCAACATTAAAAGAAAAGAAAGTAGAGATATGCCTCTAAAACGACTGATCAGTTGGGTATTTTTTTTAGGAAGGAATCCAGAAATTGGAGGAGGGGGTGTTGGAAAGGTTGGTGGCGTAATCCCAAAACTGTTATGTCGACAGTAGATGTGATTCGTATGTCTTTCATCAGTCTGGTGAGAAGACGTTCGTTACTCTATCCCAACCCCCACCCCCTTATTCCATCTCCCTCATCTCCCCCCACCCACCCACATACCCCCTCCCCCACCTCTCCCCTCCCTCACCCACACCCCGTCCTTCACCCCTCCCCCTCCCACCCCCACACTGTCTCCTTCTGCCAGGTGGTGTCAATCCTTCAGTAAATCACCACCACTAGATGTCCCATGTGACAGTGGTAGCTCACGTCTCAGACAGACAAATTAACCTTTAGGTCATCTTAGGCTGACCCTTGTCTTGTTTTCTCGCCTGCCCTGTCAGAAGCTGTGTAACGGCCA
Organism: Aplysia californica; assembly: GCF_000002075.1. Lineage (NCBI taxonomy): Eukaryota > Metazoa > Mollusca > Gastropoda > Aplysiida > Aplysiidae > Aplysia > Aplysia californica. The sequence continues at coordinate 41,456 of NW_004798216.1, read as the reverse complement.
GACCCCCTCTGGAATGTCTCCGAGAGTTAGATAAGACTTTGCAAGCTTCCATTTGTCAACGCCACCACATCGCCGCTATGTATCGCTTTTCTGAAGTCTGACATACTCTAACATTTCCTTCCCCACACTGCTTTTGCGGATTTGTTTATGGATTTTGTCGCTCTGACCAAATGCTTGTCCTTCAAGAAGTGCATGGTTATTATAATTTATCATTATCATTATAATAATAATAATAATAATAATTATTATTATTATTATTTATCATCATCATTATTATTATGATCATTATTATTGTTATTAATTTTATAACTTAAAAAACTTTTTATTGTTATTATCATTATCATCTGTGTATTAAAATTGTAACGTTTTCATTTGGTTACTCTTCATCTTTTTTTTTGGAAAACTTGTGTTTTTATTAATTGATTAGTTGATCTTTTTTCCTTTACATATCTATTGATCGCAGGCTTGGGTTATGGGATTGCTTCTGTACATTCGCTGTTTGAAAGAGTGTGTAGGGTGGTGGTATTAATTGTGTATACGAGTGAGCATTTCTCTCTCTCTCTCTCTCTCTCTCTCTCTCTCTC
>NW_004798216.1:36590-38261 GCF_000002075.1 Aplysia californica | reverse complement strand
GGGTGCATCTTTGCGCGGGTAGATGATCTTGAAAAATGACTTATTAAGCACTTTTTTCAGTAGTAGGGATACAGTTTAGATGATTTTTTTGTAAAAGGAGCTCGCAACTAAAAGTCTTACTTCAAAATACAAATATGGAGAAACAACAAAAATACAAGAAAAGGCATATAGCCTGAGTACTTTTTAATGAAACACATTTTTCCTTTGTCATGAAAATAAAATGTTTTCTAGGCTAAGAAGGGTTAAACAGCTTACCAGAATTTTTTTCTTCATTAAGCGCCCACAAACAGCGTGTCATCAAGTTTTGTCGGACGAGCGTAATGCACGTGCTCAATGAGTAGAGAAAAACCACGTGACCATAGAATGTGTGAATGAGGAATGTCCAATGTTAATAACAGGGCGGCTATATGTATGTGGGGCAACAGTTAAGCTCTTCGCCTTTGCACGCACAAGACGCGAGTCCGACTCGTCTGTGGGTACCTACACTACACGACGTCGGAGGAAGAAGAAAGAGAAGAAACAGACACCCTCTCCACAAACATCTAGTGGCCAGTAACCTGCAGCGGCAATAATCCCAACACTTCCAGCCGTCACCTCTTTTAATCCTCCTACCCTCCCCCTCCTCTCCCCTCCCTCCTCTTCCTTCAGTATCCGCCCCCTCCCCCTCCCTCCATCCCTCCTCACCATCCCCTCTCCCCCTTTTCCCGCCCAACCCCGCTGTGCCGTGTAATGTTAATGAGTGTTTTATTCTCTCCCTTTATGGCCACTTTTCCCCACTTAATATTCCGCCCGATCTCTCCCATCCTCCTTCGGCCGCCTCCCCCTTGCCTTTAATTCCTGCCCAATTCCCCGTGTAGCAGCAAAAACCCAGCGACCATCACAGCTCCCCCCTGAATCATAAACCCTCTCGCCTTCCTTCGGTACTTGTTTGAAAACCAACTATCGGTTTACCTCTCAGCGATGGTCAGTCGGCCAGGCGCGAGAAACTGACCCAAACCTTGTCATAACCACAAACTGTAAACCCACCAGGTTTTGGAATATTTAAGCAGCACCACCTCCAACAGTTAGAAGAAGCGACGTTCAATTCACCATTTTATTTGGGTCTATATGCAGAATACCGTTACAAATCAAGCTATACGCCAAATCTGAGAATTTCAGGAAACAAACCCATCTAGTCCATGTGATAACTTTTGACGAGAGAAGATTACATTTTTTAATTCTTAAAATGCATTGTATTCCTTGATATTTAGTATGGCAAAATTGCACTATTGTTTATAACTTTAGCCTTCAGAAAATGCATTTTTTAAATACCATTTTCTCAGTTTTATAGGAAATGAATATATCTTGTCTTTTTTCCAGGGAGTCTTCTTTTCATTGAGGTCTATTTCAGAGAAAATACAACACGATCTCATCGTGAAGGAGGCAGAAGGAGGTGGCGGGGAGGGAGAAGGAAACGTGAAAGGAATAAGAACATGGGGGGGGGGGCAGGGATAAATCGAGGGTAAGCCAGAGGCTGCCTTAACACCTTGGTTAGGGTTTAAGGGATTTGTGTTATTTGTCAGTGGCTCTCCTTGCGAGCGGTCTGTCTGTCTGTCTGTCTGTCTGTCTGTCTGTCTGTCTGTCTGTCTGTCTGTCTGTCTGTCTGTCTGTCTAAGTGTCTATCTTTATCTT
>NW_004798216.1:34488-36057 GCF_000002075.1 Aplysia californica | reverse complement strand
ACCCCCCCCCAGAAGAGTGTCGGTGGACATAAAACAGACACCCCGGCCTGGCTCCCCGGGGAGAGACCGTCGCCAGCCGTCCAGCCGGACCAAGCGTTAGGCGGAGTGGACACTTGTCTGGTTCTTCTCAGTCAGGTCTGTGGGTGGTTGGCGGGTGCTCTGGTGTGGTTTGCTCCTTCTTTCCTATCAAACAAGTATCGTCTTTATCTCCCCTTCTTGTTTTTTGTGTTTGCTATTCTCTTGTAACTCCTCTAATCCTCGGCACTAATATGACCAAATTGTGTTGCAAGTGCCATAAAACGTTTACTAAAACACACACAAATCAGTATGGTTACTTTGTTTAGAATGATTGTTATTGATTTTTAAAAGTGTTTTTTACAGCGCTCGCAACAGCATAATGTCACATGACTGCGTGGGACACATTAAACATTTTCAGATGGTAGGAAATTTTGAATTTTGCCCGGGTAGCCGCTGAAGCCTACTCTTGTCAATTTTGAACCCCCAAGGTATCTTTAACGTGCGCAACTTGCACATGGGACCTCTGAGATTTTTCGCCTTTGTTCGAGAAGGCTAGGTGTAGATCTTTCCTACCGTAACATCAGGGGTGTGGATGACTGACAGCTGTAAGAAGAAGCCAAGGAGTAGCAGTAGAAAGACTGCAGAAAGAGTCAGGAGCCCAGAGGAGGGGGCAAAGGAGGTGAGGGGTGGGGGCAGAAAGTCGAGACGAAAGCAGACGACAGAACATTGCCAGAAAGCAGGAAATGCTCTCAAAGGAGAAAATTTTAGAGAAGAAAAATTTCCGTACCTACCCGGATTCGAACTCGAGACCTATTGAAAGAGAGGCAAACATCTCAACCTCTAGGCCACGAGAGCCTCCAGTCAGTTTATGCAAAGTCATTTGTACATGGCGTCGGCAGTCCACAGAAACCATTATTATCATCCGGTGTCTTGTCGACTGGTGTGGGCGATCATGGACCTCCACTTCCATCTGTCTTGCGTTGCAGCTATGGTGTCTGTTGTTCTTGCTGCTCCCAGCCATATTATCATCTTGTCAAGTATCTTTTCCCTCTAGGCTCTGTCTGCTTTTGCCTCTCTTTCCATCAAACTTGCCTGTTGTTGGAACTATAGACATGTAAAATCCAAGACGTTTTTACCGGACAGATGGTCTGAGCTGACGTGTGTTACTGCTGATTTTCTACAATTGGGCGGTCGCATTCCAAAGACATCTATTCTGCGCTGTATTTTCTGTGCTTTTTAAGCAAATAAATCCCAACACCTCAGCCATGGGACTTCGGCCTCTGGATATATCATTTCAAGTTTGATGAGGTGTCCGCTTTTTATAAAACTTTTGAGAGATCCAACTCAATTGATTTCATTCTGACTATATTATCTTTACATAAATGCTCTAATTTGCACGTCTTCTAATAAGAGCATAGTCCTAACCCTCAAACTGGCCATTTTCTTGGTATTGTTGTATCTAGTATATTCTTCTTCTTCTTCTTCTTCTTCTTCTTCTTCTTCTTCTTCTTCTTCTTCTTCTTCTTCTTCTTCTTCTTCTTCTTCTTCTTC
>NW_004798216.1:32667-34388 GCF_000002075.1 Aplysia californica | reverse complement strand
AGACAAATTTTTAGATCTATTGTTTGTGAACACGCATGCAAAAAAACAATCAATTTCCATGAGCGATAAGTGCGGTATTCATTACGTAAGACATGTCAATAAAATCCAATATGGCGGCGTATCTATGGAAACGAAACTTTTTTCTCAAATTTGATTGCGGATTTCAAGACTCCTTACTATGCTTGTTATATGTGTGAAATTTGGTAAAATTCGGTCCAGTATTAAGCGAAATAGCCTCCAGGTGTAAACCCCCCCCCCCAATTAATAATGACTCGGTGATCTTTTTTTGTGTTGATAACATCATCTTCATATTTTTTTTTCTTTTCTCAGTTTGGGAATCTGATGTCGTTTATTAAGTTAATTAAGTAAGTTTATTCAATGTTTAAGGCCACTGACCAACATCTCATCATATAAAACACTCGTTTCTTAGATGAAATAAAGTTTCAGTAATGAAAAAGTACAGATTGTACACATATCTCTTATCATGGGTCAAACATTGCATAGTTCTGTCACTGAGCCGAGTCAGGCTGGGAGGGACTAACAATTTCCTTTGATGGACAAAGTATGGACAAAAGAAAATAAAGTGAAATTCATCTTCAATTTCATGAGAGTTACACTTCTCACAAAAGGGTGAACCATTTCCACCGTTAGAGATTGTTATTTAACGGAAGACTATGAGTTTTTAACAAGGCTATGACTCTTCTGTTCCAATACCGTGGCAGGTTGAATATACTCACAGCAATTTTAAAGGAATGTTTTTTTGTAACGTTCCCAACGTCTACTGCAGAGAAATGTATAATAATATATATAAAAAAAGAATAAAAATAAGAAAATGTATATATGTATTATATAAATCTCCAACTTCAAGCTTCTCCCTGCCCCTCCCCACCTTTCACCCAGGACAAAATTAATGACATCACCACTGAACGAGGCAGGAGCGGTCCCCAAGTCCCCTACAACACCTGACGTCCTACTCACCTCTCCCAACCCTCACATCTGGTCCCCTCTCCCTCCCCCTCTCCTATTCCCCACACTCCTGTTCTCCCTCTCCCTCTTTCCCCCCTCTCCCTCACCCTCTGCCTTTCCTTCTCTCTCTCTCTCTCTCTCTCTCCCTCTCCCTCCCCCTCTTCCTGTCCCCCCTCTCTCCCCTCACCTTGGGTAATGCAACCTGTAAAGGAAAAAGGTAACATTTTCAATCTACGTGACTCAAAACTACAAATAAACGATGCTACTTAAAAAGTAAACCAACAGCTTTCGACTTTACTTTTGTGTGCACGCAAAGTTAATTGGTCTCATTTAAAGACAAGCCGACTAACCCAGACTTCGGGGGTTTCCGAAAATCTTGACCTACACAAAAAAAAAAGGGGGGCATTGTCTAACCTTTAGGAGAAGTTTGATTGAATTGATGTGTATACTTGTTTGGTTATATAGAAAACTCTCCTTTTTTTGAAGAAACTGAACAAGGGTCCGAAAGCTTTACCTTCGATTTTCTCAAAACAACATTTTTTGGGATAGCCCCCCTGTGCTTAAAAGCGACCAATTATAGTACACCATATCAAAATTTGCTTATTATAATTATTTATTATGGCATTGTTAAATTAAAGAAACAGATAGACAGTAATTGATTGTTTGAACTTCTTGCTGTTACCAAGAGCTTTTTGTACACATTTTAATGTATTGACGATGCTGCTGCTGTTGCTGACGCTGCTGTTGCTGCTGCT
>NW_004798216.1:30847-32567 GCF_000002075.1 Aplysia californica | reverse complement strand
CCCCCACAACAAGGGCCCCAACCACCGACAGCTGTACAAAGTAAACAGAGTTGTGTCCGGCACATTTCACGCCTCGGGGAACTTCTTCTCAGTCAGGGAGGGAGGGAGGGGACATTTGTAGGTGCTGTATCATCACACACACACATACAGACACACACATACACATAGACACACACGTAGACACACACCTGCACAGGCTGTATCATCGCACACACACATACAGACACACACATACACATAGACACACACATAGACACACACCTGCACAGGCACGCATATATTCATACACACACATACACTCACACTTACACACTCACATCTTCTGAGTCAGTCAGGGAGGGGACATTTGTAGGTGCTGTATCATCGCACACTCACGTACAGACACACAGCCAGGCATACAGACAGACGGACATACATACCCACAGGCACACACATACACATAATAAACACACACATACACATGATAAACACACACATACACATAAACATAAACACACACAAACACATAATAAACACACATACATCTTCTGAGTCAGTCAGGGAGGGGACATTTATAGGTGCTGTATCATCGCGCACACACATACAGACACACAGACAGACACACACACACATACTCATATACACATACACGTATACACAGAGGCTTACACACACACAAACTACACAAACACAGACTACACACACACACACACACACACACACACACATCCACACACACACACACACACACAAAACACACATACTCACACACACACCCACAAAACACACACACACACACACAAACACACACACACACACACACACACACACACACACACACACACACACACACACACAAACAGACGGGGACAGACAGAGACACCCCAGTCGTAAAGCTATCCAACAATAATCTATCTGTGTTTATCTAACATCAGTAATTGGACAGGAATTAGAATACTTCTCCCAACAAACACTGCAATAAACGACGCGCCTGTTTAACGATGTTTTGACAACGTTCATTAATTTAAATGGCATAATTTGATCTAAATTGTGCTAGAGGTCTATCTGTTGTTGTTTTTTTCTTCCCCAAAGCATTCTTAATTAGACAAAAATTAAAATATTTCTTCCAATGACACATTACAATACACTGCGCACCTTTTAAACAATGTTTTGATAACTAACTTTCACCAATTTGAATGACATTACTGATCTAAATTGTGTCAATGGAGCCGTACAAACATCTACAGTAAAGAAAGAAAAAAAAAGAATGTAGAGAGATTAGTGATAAAATAACACATGTCGTGTGTCAGTGGTGTATGGTTAGACCCTTTACCGTAACACGCAATTAATGGACCTGGGTTCAATTCCCAGGCTTGGAAATCTATAATTTCATCGACTAGCTCTGTCTTTCTGCTGAAGTGTTGCATCTCACTCTTTCCAAAATCGGGAGGAATTTCTGTGTGGGTGGTTGGCAGGTGCTCTGATGTGGTTTGTTCCTATACTTTCCAATCAAACATCTATTGTCCTTATTTCTCCTCCTTTTTGTGTTGGTTTTTTTCTTGTGACATCTTTCAACTTCGGCACTTATAGGACCTAATCCATCCACCCATCCATCCCTCCATCCACCCATCCATCCATTAATCCACCAATTCACCCATCCACCCCCTTCACCTATCTATCCATCCTTCCACCGGTCCACCCATCCATCCGTCCATCCATCCATCCATCCACCCACCCACCC
>NW_004798216.1:24763-26947 GCF_000002075.1 Aplysia californica | reverse complement strand
GGGGTAATGATCAAAAAGAAGAGGAGATCAAGTTTCGTCTCCTTCAGGTGTGTGCCCATTAGCTACCGGTCAGTGGGTGAGTGAGTGACCAATAGTGACCAGTGGTGATCGGTGTGATCAGTGATGATTACTTCTTTGTCTGCACTCCCAGACCGCGGAGAGAAAGAACTCAGCAGGTGGCTTTGATCCCTCCACGAGACGGTCCCTTATCTCAGAGCTTTGTGTCGTAATTATCTCATTAACTTCACTATTTTAGTAGTCAACGCTTCTGAGAAAAAGTCCCGAATGTTAAATGACAGTTTTTGAGAAGTAAGAATTCCCTGGACAAATGTTAATGGGCACTAGGTTTGCCGGATCTCGGTGCGGTCACAGAGCGAAAATGTCGTATCTGCAGAACATAAACCTTGCAGATAGAAGCTTTTGGCTCGCAATCCACGCCATTGTCTGTACGTATGTACGGAGTAAGGTGTGTCTGTGAGGGCGGCGGGCGGGTGGCACTGATAGAAATACTCCGCTCTGCTCGGCTTGGCACGACTCCTTATAAGGAGGTAGGCTGCTCAAATGTACCAAGCATAGAAAGTGAACATTTGTTAGGAGTGCGAGGAGATCGGATAAAATCACAAATCTCTTTTATTCTTTAAATAATTGTACCTTTTTGTGTATCTTTTTGTGTATCTTTTTGTGTATCTTTTTGTGTATCTTTTTGTGTTCCTTTTTGTGTATCTTTTTGTGTATCTTTTTGTGTGCCTTTTTGTGTATCTTTTCTTGCTTTTCTTAACATTGAGAATTTTAATTTCGACAAAATATTTCCTGGGCACATGCAACTGATTCCACAAAAAGAGGAAAATGAGATTGAACCCTATCTGTACGTCGTGTTGTACTATCGTATCCATACGACGTGGGGAACTCTGTGCCACTACTTTCCAAAGAGGAAATTTACTCGTTAATCCGATCCGTACGCTTTGCATAGCAGTCTGTCAAAATGATTTTTTGAGAAATACTGAAAGTTTTAAAGAGATCTTCGTTCTAGAAGTATTCTAAAATGTGAAGAATACAACCCCAGGGGTACAAAATGACCCCAGGCGTACGGATAGGGTTTTAAAAAATATTTAATATTAATGCTTACATTGTATATATAATTTCATACATTTAGCAAGGCGTTCCACGGATTGTCATCAAACACACAACCTGCTGAAGACTACCTCTCTGTCTGTCTGTCTGTCTGTCTGTCTGTCTGTCTGTCTGTCTGTCTGTCTGTCTGAAACATCAATATACATAATGATACAGCCTTACGTTCCTCACATTATTCGTCAACACACACAACCTGTTGAGGACAGCCTGTGACCTATGACCTCTGACCCGGCCGGCCAGCCAGGGGTCAGCCGATACAGATCTGACATGACGCCGGCCGTGCCTGACTGAGAGCACGAGTGACCACTGACCACTGTCCACTGTCCCCGGATCTCTCTCCCCGGCTCTCTCCCTGATCTCTCCCTGGTCTCTCCCCGGCGCCCGCCCGGCCCCCTCAGGTAATGAGATGCATTGAGCATGCGCAGTGGGCGATGGTCAAACCCATAATTTTATGGGCCTGAGACGCTGTCGTGAAAGACGAGCCCCAGATGAGGGGTCAGATAGCGCGGGAAATCTGCCGTGTCCAGGCCAGGAGCACGAGCCTTTGGTCAGAGACGGGCGGGTTACTCCAAACTAATTGTGTGTCAAGATGGTGGAATCAGGCGCTCGTCAAAATAATCACATTAGTAGAGAAATTGACGTTTTTCCTTTTTTCTTATTTTTAATACAGGTTTTACGGCGCTCGCAAGTGCATACGGTCATTTGAGCGCCAACGGGTGGATGTCAACAGAGAAGTCCTTACAGAGAATCAGACTTACTCTATTCACCTCTCTAGCTTCAACAGCACAAAGTCTGCCTCGACTATCAAGGCACCCCGGAAATAGCGGGTCACGAGAGAGTGACAAACATACAAAAGAAGTAGAGGGAAAATGACGATAGTAGGGATTAGGAAAGAAAAAGAAGCAGTTCCCAGTTGCAGTTCAGGCACAGTAATGAACATGACATTGATGGGTCAGCCCATTTACAATTCTACTGTGCTTTAAGAACGAGAACTGTCCCCCCTTTGGGAACAGCCTAAAGACACTTCAGTCAGTGGCACTGCCCCGGGGTTGG
>NW_004798216.1:23090-24496 GCF_000002075.1 Aplysia californica | reverse complement strand
CTCACACCTGCTATGTCCAATTGAAGCACATTTTAGTATGGATTTTCTCTTTTAAACTGAAAAACGTTGATCAAAGGCACAAAAATATAGATTGAAATTTCCAAGATACTCAAGTTTTGGAAGTCACCAAACTTAAAGCTGGTTGACATTCTCTCTCTCTCTCTCGCTGTCACCTCTGACGCCAGGCAACCCCCACCTCCTTCCGTCACAAATGACTCGACTTCTATTCAAAGAGGATGGGTATTTTTTTAGCATCGCAAGAAATATGAAAAAAACCCTTAAGATGATACCAATTACTTCGTATACCCAAAAATTGACGACCACCTGATCCCATCATGTTGTGACCCAAAGCAATAAAGTCCTACTGCTCGTCACTTGTTGAAAGATCTGTGCGTGGCAGGCAAGTGATACGTGTGTGGTAGGCAAAGATAAGATAAGATAAGATAAGATACCTCTTTATTGTCCAGATCCTGACATATTGGTTTGGTGTTTCACTACGTACACACACACACACACACACACACACACACACACACACACACACACACACACGCACATACACACGCACATACATACATACACACACGCACACACGCACACACGCACATACATATACATACACACACATGCACACACTCACACGCACACACACACGCCCACACACACAAACATGCACACACTCACACGCACACACACACGCCCACACATACAAACATGCACACACACACAAGCTTACTACACTCACGTGCAAAAGAACAATTATATAAACAATAATAACGTTACCTAACAGTAAGCCGTTATAATGTTCTACAAGCATAAATAACTAAATGTTCTTAGCTGGTAGATTCCTGCTTCGTTTTTTTCCCTCTACTGTGTTATCTACTATGTCTATGTGCTACTGGCAGAAACATAATAAATATCTGTCCTTATCGTTAAGGCTGTGGTTGGTTGGTTGTGGCTGGTTGGTTGGTGGGTTGGTTGGTCGGTTGGTTGTTGGTTGGTTGGTTGGTCGGTCGGTTGTTTGGTTGGTTGGCTGGTTCGTTGGTTGGTTGGTCGGTTGGTTAGTTGGTTGGTTGGTTGGTTGGTTGGTTGGTTGGTTGGTTGGTTGGTTGGTTGGTTGTTTGGTTGGTTGGCAGGAGTGGACAACTGGCAGACACATAATAAATATCTGTCCTTATCATCAAGGTTGTGGTTGGTTAGTTGTTCGGTTGTTTGGTTGTTAATTGGTTGGAAGAGGACTGTAAACCAATAGGAGTCACGTGTTTAGTGGCTTGACCCACCACTAGAGATGACCTCATTAAAACTACGGGACTTTGCTGCTTCTTACTTTCCTTTGTGTCCTTAACGAGCGGATGCTGTACTATTAATGGCCGCTTATGCTTGGTTTTATACCTCCATACCTCCCC
>NW_004798216.1:19962-21693 GCF_000002075.1 Aplysia californica | reverse complement strand
AGCACACACACACATACGAACACATCATACGTGCGTGCTTGTGCACATATACACTCACACACTTACAAATACGAACACAAATACATGTATCATGTCTGCACGGCAACTAATAATAGTTCCTCTCTCTCTCTCTCTCTCTCTCTCTCTCTCTCTCTCTCTCCCCCCCCCCTCTTTCCATTCTAGGAGAAATTTCAACAAAATTTGCCCCTAGCTTTGCCACATTTATTGGAAATCCCTGGATGGAGAGAAAGATAAAAAGACAGGAATCGTCTAGGAAGAGAGAAAGATTACAATCTACTCACTGCCAAACTACCCAACCACATACCCCGCTCAAAGGACATATTAAAAGGAAAGAGAGAAGGAAAGAAGGAAAGACTAGGAGAGAAAAATGAATAGAGAGTAGGTTTAAGGAAAAGAAATCAGCCACAAGTCGATCAAGTGATAGGGTGTGCAATTTCCGAGCGACATTCCTCCACTCAGAGATAGTGAGTGCTGTGTGCTTTGGGAGGAAAGAAAAGGTTCAACGACTCTTCGAGGCTAGAGTTGACTATTCGAGCTATTCGAATACTGTATGCGAATGGTTTCTCCCCTTTTTCATTATTATAGACCTATAATAAGTCCATCCGCAATTTTTGTTATTCAATATTCACTAACTATCCACAACGCTATTAATATTATTCACTGAGAGCCCTATGTGCTGGTTTGAAGAGAGTGCTACACACTACTCATTGAGCTTGGAATTTCGGATACGGATCGAAATAGGATGAAAATCCATTATCTGTAATAATCACACGGCATTGGAGTGGGTCTGTCACGCATTTTTTGGGGGTTTAATGTATGTGTTTTTACGCCTATATCACTACAATTTAGACTATTCAGGAGGCGGGCTTCCGACCCAGCCTATCAGGGCGAACTCGCACTGAGAGGGATATACCGAGCAAAATACCTAGACACTCGATGAAAATCGTCGCCTCTTAAATTTTAAAACGTGAAATTATAGTACAGGTTCAACATCACTATCAACGCTATTAGGTTTACTTAACCCTATCCGTACGTCGTGTTTTACAATCGTATCCATACGACGTGGGGAACTCTGTGCCGCCACTTCCAAAGAGGAAATTTACTCGTTAATCTGATCCGTAAGCTTTTCATAGCAGTCTGTCAAAATGATTTTTTGAGAAATACTGAAAGTTTCAAAGAGATTTTCGTACTAGAAGTATTCTAAAATGTGAAGAATACAACCCCAGGGGTACAAAATGACCCCAGGACGTACGAATAGGGTTAACAGGTGGGACCTACCAAGTCCAACGTCCATCTCCGAAAGGACGTATAGCCAGATAAGAAAAAAAAATTCGTACAAAGTACCTTTTCCCAAGGACAAAGCTTCGGTCCCGCTTCGAAAGGCTGCGAATAGTGCAAAAATCGTGAATGTCGAATACATGCACTAAAAATCGAATAATCACAGCTATGTTCAGAGAGTGAGCAGTAGGAAATAGAACGTGCTCGGGGTCGTCTCCCCTCACAGACATCCGGGAATAAATCTTGTGTCTAGGAATTACTTGGGCGGCCATTTTGTGGGCAAGGGGGAGATAAATGGGAAATAATAGTAACAGTGAAATGTCGATTAATACAGGGCAATTCTGCACCAATGACAGCCTGGAGAGGGTATTGGGCGAGAGGGGTTTTGTTTGTCTATCTATCTATCTATCTATCTATCTATCTATCTATCTA
>NW_004798216.1:15344-19862 GCF_000002075.1 Aplysia californica | reverse complement strand
TTGTTGTTGTTGTTGTTGTTATTGTTGTTGTTGTTGTTGTTGTTGTTGTTGTTCTTGTTGTTGTTGTGAAAACTGCGGATACAATCTACCCAACTCCTTATGCTGCTCCTGTTGAATATGCTGCTTTTGCTTAGAAGAGATACGGAATGTGTTGTTGCAGTATTCTCTTTTCGCATTCACGTAAGTGTTGTTGAAATAATATATTGCATCTTGCTTCTTGGTGAAATCAGACGCTTTTCAAAATAAGGAAATCTAAAAAATCGAGATCTCAGAGTCTGCTGGGCAATTTCAATCGATAAAAAAGTGGTGGGTTTTGGTTGTTGTTTTTTTACATTTTATTGTTTTGGCTCAGTACTTTTATGTCCCTTGAAAAGCAAATTTCTATGTGGTTTATACTGTAAAAAGGTTGAGCAAAGGCATAATTAAATTAGTTATCAGTTTCCGAAGACACTCATGTTTGTAAGTTACCAAACTTTTGCGGTCATATATTCGCTAATTTGCCTCTGACACCAGGCAACGCCCACCTCCTTTAATTGCGAATATCTCCACGTCTATTCAAGAACGACGGATACTTTTTTCATCAAAAACATGACAAATAAACAATCCTTAAGATGGTACCAATAGCTTTGTATGCCCAAAATGCCCCAAAATTGACTAGCACACTTGATTCTACCGTGTCGTGACACATGATCATGTCCGTTTATTCACAGTAAGGTTTTAAAAGAAAATGTTTTAAATCCCTGCTAGTACAACTCTGTAATCTTTGATTTTCTTTTTCTTGGGGAGGGGGCGGGATTCGTAAGCTCCTTTTTCTTCACATGGAAAACGAACTTTGACGAATGGACTCATTTGAAAATGAGCGTATGATCTGCGAACAAAATAACTCGTTTTTTTTTTATTTTTAAAAATAATAAAGTGTGAGGTGCGAGTGAGGGAGTGCTTGAAATACTCTTTCAAAAACTGCTTATGGAGACATGAACATGTTTAGAGTAACTCAACAATAGCTGGCCCTCCCTCGACAATACACCCACAACAGAAACATGGTCACCACAATAATAGCGCTTTGTATTGTTCCCCCCTTTTTTTTCCAGCTAGTCTGAACCACTGGGCCATCACACCGATCATTGTTTCCACAGGACTCCAAAAAGCCACAACAAAAATGAGGTAACAAAAGCGCAAAATAAATCATTATAGAACAATGCATGTACCGTGTACATCCCCTCATGTGCAAACAATTTACGCGGTCTGCTGCTCCTTGTTTAAGCTTTAGCTAGGTGTATGTTGGAATGTATATGCGTATATGTCCTATACAATTTGTGTCGTGTGTTTTTGGTTTACGGTTGAGCGGGTGAGCAATGGAATAGAAATCAGATCAAATATATCACAGACAGGGCAAGAACATACAACACTGTTTTTTGCTTTGTCCTAGGAATACCATAAGGTCAGTGCCCGCACCTTTACAAGCACTTTTCGCTACTCTTCAGCATGGGCGTATTTTGCAGATATAGATCTAGATCTATGAATGTGTTTGTTGTCTGAGCTAGTTATGAATGGAGGCTAGTGGCTGGCGAGATTTCTTATAATATTATGGTTTGCTCCTTCTATCCTATAACGCCTTCATCTCACCTAAATTTTGGTAAATTACTCTACAGTAACAACTCTAATCATCGGCACCCGGATGAACTAATTGTATTGCAAATGCGGTTAAACTTTCGGTAAGACGAAACTTTAACTAAATAATAATATATGGAGACAGTAGGACGGAGAGATGGTGTTTTACGATCACTTGAAACTCAATCGAACATTACAACAGCTGAGCCGGCGGAGCGCCAGGTAATGTTTGACGAACCCGCACAAGACGTGTGTGAACTAATCTGATACTGGCGGATTTAAGAAACATAAAATTATTTGTCAAGCATACATACTATTATGTCATCTCTGTCTGTAAGAATGAAAGCTATTTAGATACTGCAGTGAGCCCAGTTTGCTCTAGTCTATGTAGGGATGATCTTAGTTCGAATCGCCAACAGGGCCTTATTAATTTTGGCTATCAAATAAGTCTTCAAATTTCTCCACCACGTATTTGGCCCTGTCCCTTTCGAGACATACTTGATTTTCCTTTTTATGTAGCTGTTTTACTCCCACATCGACACAATTCTGATCATCTAGGAGGCAAGCTTACGACCCTACCTGTCAGGGTCAACCCGGGGGGAGAGAGATACAATCTAGTAAAAATGTCCACCCCAGTCGGGAATCGAACTCTGGTTCTCGGCGTGTGACAGCGAAATGCCTAACCACTACACCTCAGACGTTGGTCTTGAAATTCTGAGGTACTGCGTCCTAGACAACCCCACGGTGTTAAAATGTGTGCTCAACAGATAGGATTACCTTTGGGGATTACTTATGAAAACATTTCCAGCAGCAAAGCCACACCGTTACCTCAGTTGGCATTATGCTGGACTGCGAAGCGGAGGGACTCTTGTTCGAATCCCCAATGCAGTGTTCTGAACTTGGATCATTTAGGGGAGCTTTTAAGGGTCTCACCCCATTTGGCTTAGTCCTATCGAAGATGGACATAAAAGTCGGAGGATCCGCCTCCGTATTGAAAGGGACGTATTATGACTAAACAATGGCCGTCAGTAAGGACAGCGTAAGTTAAGACTTTAGACGACGCTTTGCAATTTGGGTTTGTAATCCGAATGTTCATATTATTTATTATTCATCGACTTGAGTTGTAATAATTATTATCATTATTATTATTCTACACAGGGCACTGTCATGGCCGCCTCTGTTTGCTTTCGAATAAAGCTTGGCTTCGCTGGTACAAGCCACGGGCGCACAAATGAAGGTTTAAAAAATACTTGTCTCTCTTTATTCAAGCGTACGCGCAAACTTTTTCCTCCTTGTCCTTTATTTGGTTCTAAATAGAGTCAAATTGTTTGCCATATGGTGAACCGAAATAACGTCAGAGTGCAGTCATGGCTTACAATACTACACGTCTATGCGGTTTTCTGAGAAAATGTCACCAACGACACAATATTAATTTTTATATCACCATGTCCCTTACTTCAGTAATTAATATCTTCAGAGTGTGAGTCTCGGTAAAATTTTCAACACATAATGTGTTTCTCTTATATAAATTATGGGGTTCTCCACACGCAATGGCGACAAAAGGGAACAAGCAGCAAAACGTTATTAAGCTGCATGTGACCTATAAAATGAATCAAATCCCCAAAGCGTGGGGTTGCTGTGTGCGTTCTAAACAGCTGATCTTCCTTGCGTTACTGTCTCGCGCCGTTATTGAATACAGAATTAATTTTGTAATGACATAAACGGTTTTTATCTCAGAACCAATCGGATTCTCTCGGATTTTCATCATCATAGTCATCATCATCATCATCATCATCATCATCATCATCATCATCATCATCATCATCATCATCATCGTCATCATTGTAAATGGAGAATGAAAAAAAGGTTGAGACTTGGTAGATTTAGGGTTTCAAAAATATATAATATAAATCTTCACTATTATCATCATCATCATCTTCATCATCATCATCATCATCATCATCATCATCATCATCATCATCATCATCATCACCATCATCATCATCATCATCATCATATCCAAAATATAGAGCGCTAGTGAGGGTTTTCAGTTGCCCTTAAATATAGAACACGGCATAACAAGGGTACATGACATTTTTCAAGTGTTTACTTTCTCAAAGGCATGTATGAGGTGGATGGGAGTGCTGACACATCGACGTCATCTAATGGCCTCAACGAAGACTACCCCGATAGAATCTCTCATAAAATTACAAAGTTCTATCTTATCAGTACCTAGTTTCGGGAAAACTGACGTAAAAAAATATTGAGGTTCACAACATGCCAAGCTTTTTCGAATGCAGTGCTATGAACATCTTGATAACGGCTCCAAATAATCGTATGAAATTGATGGAACAGATAGAACTTTTAGTTTCTAACATCGAGGTTTTAGTAACTCAAAACGGCCAAATCATGTCTAATAGAACTTCGTAATTTTTAGGTAGCGCACTGTAAAAACGATAACAACAGCAGCAACAATCTCGGACAGCATCAACAGAAGTATGAAAAGAAACACCATCCGTTTTAATAATAGATAATAAATAGCATTTGTGTAATGCATAATAATATTATTCCCAATCAACAGCAAGCTCTATGCGCTTCAAAATCTAAATTTATTTACAAAGAAGTACCATAACAGTAAAACCGCATTGGACGCCGCGGGTTCCGGAATTATGTAAGAAGTAATTAGGTCACCGATCCATCACGTAGCGCTTCCTGTCGGTCTTTGTGGTGTGAATAATATACATCAGATGCACTAGAGTATTGACAAACAAGGGGGTTACATCTCTCTGACGGGAAATCCTATTCCGATACGGATCAATGACTGGCGAGAGCTACAACAGTTGGTAAGCTTCAGAAATAGAAGAATGGTTTCTTCAGATACCAGTCGTATTAGTTTTGATACACCCC
>NW_004798216.1:9380-13118 GCF_000002075.1 Aplysia californica | reverse complement strand
AGATAGATAGACAGATAGACAGATAGATAAATAGATAGATAGATAGATAGATAGATAGATAGATAGATAGAGGGGTTACTAAAATTATAGTGGACCTAGCCATGTACGAGTACTAGAGGCACAACTATCGGGTAGTAATAATTATTCAGTTGTAGCCTACATACGGTAGCTCTTAAGCACAAGGGGGCTATCCCAAAAAATCGAAGGTAACGTTTTTGAACCCTTATTCAGTTTCTTTAAAAGACAAGGAGAGTTTTCTCTATAACCAAACAATTATACACACTACTGAAACCAACCTTCTCCTATAGGTAGGGTAATGCCCACTTTTGGAGAAGGTCAAGATTTCTGGAAACCCCCGAAATCTGGGTTAGCCCGCTTCTCATTAAAGCGACCATACACACTATTTGTTTCAGTTTGTTCAACTCCCTTTTTAGTCGGTTTGTCGACAAACTGTCAGCTCTAGCATTGAGATGAAATCCCCCCCCCCCTCCATCCCTTTTTCCCCTTTAAAAAATAAACAAAACCACAAAAAAAAACAACGTCTGAGATTGGATAGTGTGGTACTCGTCTTTATAATCATAAGGTTATGTTTATTTATAAACAAAAAGAGTATTTTAAAAAAAACAACTAAATGAGCCAAAGTCCATTATCCATGACTGAATTGTCTTACTATAATAGTGTGCGAGTCCATAATATTAGTTCAGGACCTCTGAAAACAGGTAGCTTTCACATTAGTCCCGCAGTAATAAACTCGGACGATTGGCGAAGCTGAAGAAGCTTTCCGTGTCGATGCTAACAAAAAGTGTTTCCACAACGACAGTTTCAATCAACAGTAATAAAAGACTGTGAAAGACGCAAAAACCGCGGGTGCGATGAAAACAAACTGTTTACGGCCAGCGTTCTCTTTGTTGGACTTAGCGATTAACCCAGTTTGAACAAGAACGTTGTGCTTCAAGGAAATGAGGATTATACATTATGTATTTCTGCCTGGTTCGTTCTTTAGATGTAGTGTATTCATACCGACAGCAATCTGAAACAGACAAGGATTGTATGCGTTTATATTAAAAATGAAAGCATTTAAATGTAAACCACAGTTCACATCTCGGTTTTTTTGTTTCTGATACTTTTGATGGTTTGATAAGATAATTACAGATCCACGCATGCGTTAATGGTCTTTAAATTGGGTTAGTGGTTGTTTCCACTACATGTGTCAATGTTCTCACAGCAATTCTTTTCCTACACCCCACCCCGCCCCGTCCCGACCCTGCTTCCAACCCCCCCCCCCTCTCTCTCTCTCTCTCTCTCTCTCTCTCTCTCTCTCTCTCTCTCTCTCTATCTATCTATCTATCTATCTATCTATCTATCTATCTATCTATCTATCTATATATCTATCTATCTATCTCTCTATCTCTCTATCTATCTATCTATTTATCTATCTGTCTATCTATCTATCTATCTATCTATCTATCTATCTATCTATCTATCCATCTATCTATCTATCTATCTATCAATTTTCTCTCTCTCTTGACTGCCTCTTGACTGTCTTTTCGTTTCACTATCCTTACTCTCTGTCTCTAATTCGCTCGGTCGTTCTATCCATGCATGTCTGTCAGGCTGTCTGTCTGCCTGTTTTTCTGCATTTTATGTGTCTGTCTTATATACTCCCCCCCTCTCTTCTTCCTTTTCGAAGCCCGAATACCCATGAATTTGGGCACATCTTGTGGCCTGCATTAAAACATGCCATAATATCAGACCTACCTTACTATGACGTGGTCTGTCTGAAAGCGAAACCCTTTTACCAAAAAGAATGTTTGCAACTTTTTCTCCACGCTCATCAGCTGGCATGACCACGTGAAATCGTGATACTTAGTCTTTACAAGTGCTAGGTCAGGAGATATTGCATAGCCTATAGTATCTCACATCCTGATTACATCCTAAAATTCCCAGGCCTAGTTGATAGTACAGAGAGTATTTTGAGACACCTATAAAAACAGAGATTAAGTGGCAATGGTTTCAGTCGTCGTGTTACGTTTGACGACTTCAGTCATCGCCAAAGATAGCTTGCACAATCTTTGGGTTAGTTAATACAGACTTCGGGTTTTACTTAAACAGCTATCTGGATGTTGTTCTCGTTCAGAAATTATTGCGGGATATATTGACTGTTCTGACCAGATGCTTCTTCTCAATCGTTTTTCAGAGAGGACAATTAAACAGTCCAAACGAATAAAAGTGACATGTGCCCCCAGTTCGATTCAACAAATCTTAATGTTTTATTAATGTCTTTACTTGTTTCATCGGTCATTGTAACTGACTTTTCAATACCCTTAATGACATAATGCCGTTCCTTTACTCTGGAATTTGTAGCCTACGAACATCCCGGGTTCCCAACTTTCATTGTGGCCACATTTGGATCGCATGACATCGTACGGGAATCGAACTTTTGTTTTACCTCATAGATTAACTTTGAAAAGCAAAAGATGTGAAATTTACTATGTGAATTAACACAGAGGTAGAGCAGCTAGCTTTAAAGCCCCAACTCTGGACTCCCATTAAATAGACTTGGCCTCCTATTGTCCTTTGATACTTTATACAATTGTCCTCTACAGTTTTGACCCTGTTATGTTAACGTGCTCGTTATAGACACATTAACCTGTCATAACACACGTGCTTGTGTATGTCCCAAAAATTGGACGACATTAAGTTCATTGTCACTGAGGTTTGTAGTGAAGATATTATTATGGAGTCTCTGCGTCCTGTTGTTACACACAGGAAATACACTTCTCCTGAAGCAATTTCCCGGTTTCCTGAGCAAAGGCTTTTCAGGTTACGGTTCTCAATGAGTTAGCAGATAATCTACGGACGGCTATCAGAGCTTGTGAAAAGGCAAAATGAAAACAAGTAAATGGGTCAGTAGCTACTTGTTGTAAAAGATTCATAGATAGCGGCTGTGAACACATGTTGCACTGGTTTTGATTATATCATTGTTAGCAAAAACAGTCTTTGTCGAGCATTTTGTTTTTGTTGACGACTTGAGAACTACGTTGAACTGGGGCGTTTTGTAATCAAGTGCAAGAGGTTCAGTCTCCTTCTCATGTAGAAACTGCAAAATGAGAAAACTGGTCTCGTTATTCAGAAGCGAGTTCTTTCTCTTTGAGTCTTTAAAGTAATGCTAGTACTAACAGAAAAACACGCACGTTGTCTTTTTTTTCTTCTTTCGAGAGTGCTATGATACCGGTTTAGAGGCGTCATTAGCTAACCTGACAAGCCACTCAACATCAGTTTGGGAGCCAAAGGTTCAAATATCAATAACCATTTGGTTTTCTTTTTCGTCTAACAATGAAGCTCGACATCACGCAAAGATGTTGATTTAGTTTTGCCCAGTATAGAAGTAAAATGACAAAAAAAACTACCCTCTAAGAAAAATGCAAAATTGGATATCATTTTATTGTCCATTTCAACGCGTTTAGGTTATTTCAGAAGAAGTGGGACCTTCGAATTTTACGTCCAACTTTATTAGGACCGAGCCAGATGAACGTACAGGCTTTAAAAAACTCATTAAAACGACCTAAGTTCAGAACTCCCTGTTGGAGATTCGAGCAGGGCCCTATGCTCCGTAGTCCAATATGATATCAACTGGGCTAACAGTAACAGTGCACCCGAGTTTAATATTTAAAAAAAAAAAATAGTAGAGGGTTTCACGGCGCCCACAACTGCATAAGGTCATATGAGCGCGCCGGA
>NW_004798216.1:2656-8997 GCF_000002075.1 Aplysia californica | reverse complement strand
CCTGATTCGAACCCGGGACCTTTGAATGAGAGGCCAACACCTTAACCTCTAGGCCACGAGAGCCCCCACTCACCCGAGTTTGATTACATGCATAAGTAAGTATAGAAAAGGAACAAGTACTGTGTATCATCTAGTATTTCTGTTTGTTTTAGTAATAGTTTTACGACACTTACAACACAATGAAGGTCATATAAGTCCGGAAAATTAGAGGAGTTACAAGAGAGAAACTAACATAAAAAAGAAGAGAGATTAGGAATATAGATGTTTGAAAGGAAAGAAGGAGAAAACCAAATCAAAACACCAGCCAACCACCCACATTCTGATGTTTGGGGTTGTTTTTTTACCCAGGCAGTGGGTGTTTTTCTATGTCTACGAATAGAAAAAGATGGAGAGGGGGTACGTGAAATAAACAGAAGACATAAAAAGGATGTGAAAATTTGCCAAATTCTCCTTAATGTACATACATTCAGTTAAACGTGACCAAGACAACCAATCAATTATTGTCGAGGAGAAGTGTACACAAGTGGTCTTTTTAAACGATGGAAAAAAATGTGTGTGATCCCCATTATACAACAGAATTTTAAAAAACACCAAATGGGATGTGGGAAGTGGTCGTTTGTCAAATACATTATTATTATTTTTTTGTCTTTTCTTTTTTTACGTTTGAGAACTATGAAAAAATCTAAAACAGTAAAATAAATTCATGTCATACTAACTCATAATCCCCATATTATGCTAAACGTTGCTGAGAAAAACATAACAAACAAATCCAGAAGAAACTCTGTACAGGACAGTATTAATGGAAGGGAAAGCGAAAGAACAGCTTGCTGGAGATAATTCTAAAGGGATATTACGTTCTACAAAGTTTTGTTTCTTTTTGTTTCTGCCGAGTCTGAACTCAATCAAAATTAATGAAATCAAACCAAACGGAAAACCATTTTTTTCTATTGTCGTCTAATACAGTGTCGTTATGTAATTTTAAAAAACACAAGACAAGAAGTGGGAAGTAGTCGTTTGTACAATATATTCTTTCTTTTTTGCTTTTTGAAAAAAATAATTGGTCTTTTGTGTGACTGGATTTAAACAAAAGACGCAAGGAAACTGTAAAAAAAAAATTAAACAATTATTTCATGCCATACACATATGGCAAACTCCGCTAAGAAAAGCTCAATAGACAAAGCCAGAAGGGACGCTACACAGAACAGTATTGTGAGAAGGGTAAGCAAAGGGAACAGCTTGCTTGAGATAATTTGAAAAGGGTTTTTTTACATTCAAAAAAGTTTTGTTACTTTTCTCTTTCCTCCGAGATTAAGAAATCATTTGAAAAATCATTTCCATTCGGTGGTCCTTTTACACAGTGCCAATATATTACTATAATCTTTAAAAACGCAAGACAAGAAGTGAGAAGTGGTAGGGTGTACATACATTTGTCTTTTTTTTTTTTATTCGTCTTTGTTTAACTGTATTAGAACAAAAGACCTGTAGGAAATTTTAAAAAGTACAATAATTATTCTGCCATGCGATAGACATAAATAATGATAAACTTCGCTGAGAAAAACGCAATAGACAAATCCAAAAGAGACTATGTGTAGGACTTTATTATGAGAAGGGGAAGCAAAGGGGACAATTTTCTTGAGATAATTTGAAAATGGATTTTACGTTCAACAAAGTTTTGTTACTTTTTGGTTTCTTCCGAGATTAAGAAATTAAATAAAACATTGTTTCCAATCGGTGGTCTTCATACACAGTGCCAACATACGATCTTTAAAAGCGAAAGACGTGTAGGAACTGTAAAAATGTTTAGGCCAAAGACATGAATTATGATAAACTTCGCTTAGAAAAACACATTAGACAAAACCAGAAGAGATGGTGTAGGACAGTATCATGAGAAGGAGAAGCAAAGGAACAGCTTGCTTGAGATAATTTGAAAAAGGATTTTACGTTCAACAAAAGTGTTGTTACTTTTTGTCTCTACCGAGTCTGACCTAAAGTTTAAAAAATTAAGAAATCAAACAAAAAATCGTTTCCATTCTATGGCGGTTTCATAGAGTGTCATTAGTTCATAAATAAAAAGACGAGACAAGAAGTGGGAAGTGGTAGTTTGTACCTATGATTTTTCTCTTCTTTCTTTCTTTTGTCATTTGTTTGACTGTATTAAAACAAAAGACGTGAAAGAACTGTAAAATGTTAAACAATTATGTCACGCCATAGAATAAATTATGGTTAACTTCGCTTAGAAAAAGACAACAGACAAAATCCAGAAGAGACTCTACACAGGAGAATATTATGAGAATGGGGAGCAACGGAAACAGCTTGCTTCTGATAATCTGAAAGGTTCAACAAAGTTTGGTTGTGAATGGGTTGTTGGGTTTTTTGTTTGTTTTTGTTTTTGTTCTGATTTGGGTTTGTCTTTTTTTTCGGGGGGGGGGGGGGGTCGGTTTCCTGTTGTCTTTATTTATTTTCTTTCTTTTTTTTTTCTTTTTTGTTTTGTTTTGTTTTTACCGAGTCTGACCTCTAATCGAAAGTAATGAAAACAAACTAGAAACCATTTCCATTAGGAATCAAACGCTGTTTCTTACACTATTTCTTTCTTATTTCTTTAGGAAGAAAGGGATTTTTTTTAAAAACACCCCCAAACTCCAGACAGTTGCAGGGACGTATGTCAAACCACCTTCAGAACTATACCCCTTGCCCTGGGAGGTTTCCAAAACGCTGTACACTGCTGATGACCGGGCAAATAACTGAGTGAGTCGGGGAGAGCCATCACAGTTGTCGTGCACACACAGTCCAGCTGGGGGCAGACACAGAGAGCGACAGGTCTCAATGCCGCGCAAACTGGACACAGGGCAAATCATGATGGTCAAGGTTGAACGGGCTCTTGTGGTCTTTGTGTGTAAGAGGGTTTGTGTTTGTTTGTGTGTTTGTGCGTGCCCGTGGATGTGTAATGAGTAGGGTGAAAAACTGGTGAAACAGATGTGACATGATGGAATGCGGAAGGTCGTTCAATGAGAATGATGTAAATGCGCAAAAAAGGCGGCATTTTTATAATCTTCTATTCCAAATCAAATGTAGCCTCGCACGATTTCACAATAACCGTGTTCTCTGACCAAAAATTATTCCAATTTACCAAAGCCCTTCCTTTAGGAAATATTGTTGCAACATTTTAAGCGCAGTGTTTGCAGTTAAAATCACTGTTCACATAGTTAGGTTTTTGTCTCTGCTAAATGTCAGAACGCCTACGTTCTTATAACAAATAGGATCTGGTGATTAGAAAATAATTTCAAGTTCATGCCTATTATAATATTGGAGCCTTAGACTGAATAAAAGTATGGACTTATTGGTGAATGATTATTTTATAAACCTAAGGACAAACTTTTTTTTCTGCCAGTTCTTCGCCAGCGTTGTTTGAGAAAAGGAAAGCTCATCGACACAATAAAGGCTGTTCAGTCCAACAGACAAGAGAATAAGGCAACATTATCTGTTAAATTTTAAAAAATCAAACAACATAACAAATGAGCTGACTAATTGATGAGCTGCTGCTCAGACATCAATGATGTAGAGCTTATAGGTAGTCTATGTTAGGCTTCCGGACTCGTACTCGTGAGGTTGCTCCGCAGGCCCAACATTGTGTCCTTGGAAAAGGTACTTAACACGAATTTTCCTCACTTGATCTAAGTAGGAAAGGGTACCCAGCTATAAACAGCAATAGATCTTGTCAGCATGTTAGTGTTTTAGCACCCATAGATAACAGTTTGCACTGTATGCTTCCTTCCCATGAAGTTGAGATTGTTTCAGAACGATATTAGGTCTGCTGGGGTAATAATAGATTGTAAAGCGTAGAGAGCTTGCTGTTGAGCGGGATTGCGCTATACAAATGCTATCTATTAATTCTTTTTTATAGGTTCATTGACTTGCACACAAATAGCATGTCTCCGATTCCCATTTGTGATTGATATTTCACTGAGTGTCTTAAGTACTTTCCCTGGGATATTCTCCTTCACAGTTGGATTTTGTCCTAGCGAGCAGGTCAAGTTGGCTGTTTTTTACACTGATTAAAAGGAATACACAGAAAAATAGAAAGAAATGCAGGTTTTCATTGTGCAAGTGTGTGTGTGTGTGTGTGTGTGTGTGTGTGTGTGTGTGTGTGTGTGTTTGTAAGCATTTGTACTTAGGTGTATGGACAAGAGATTGAGGAGGGAATTGTGGCGGGGGGGGTGCTCTACAATCAAAATGGTATTTGGCAAGGTGTTTAACAACAACAACAACAATAATAACAACAACAACAACAACGACGACGACGACTTCCTTTCCTCCTTCTTTTGGTTGACTAGGTAGTCGTTCTTTCCAATTTCTCATAATATTACCCAACTTTCCCTTTTATCTACCGCTTTTTATTCTGCGTTCTTGCATTTTTATTTTTATTTTTTTTGGCTTTCTCTGAACTTATTTCTTTTCAAAACATGATACATACGTGCAGTTTGTCTGTGCATCTTCCTTTATCCTCTTTTCCCTCTTTATCAAGAGCTCTGTCTTCGAAATGAATATATTATTGGGATTAAAACAGTGTAAAACTGTATCAAAATCTCAACCAAAATGACCATCATTTCCTGTTTTCCCCTTGTACCAGAATACTGCAATGGTGGGCACTTACACATTTTAACACAGCTATGTCGAAGCTGAGATTTTACTCTCCAGTATGGCACATTCCACCGACACACGACTGCGACGGACGACGCGCAATCGAAATGTAACGACAGTGTGTCTGCGTGGGTTTTGGCTGCGTTTCAGTTGAAAGTTTTATGTCTAGAAACCAGTCTGGTCACCTCAAAAGCAAAAGTATTTCGCCTACACCGTTTTAACGCGTGTACATTCTTTGTAAAGCATCTTTGCTACGCTAGAGATCTCTCAGCTGATGTTTTGCCCCCTTTTCTGTGAACTCGCCATTAATACTGGTCCCTTGATCTCAAATGAAGTATAAATCTATGTGAGATCTCTGAGATATTAGGGAGCTTTGTTATTGACACATTTGCAGCATGATAATATTATTGCAATTGAATACGATAATCTAGCTGACAAAGAGAACATACACTGTGTTCATATTAAGGGAGTGTATATTGTGTTCCTTTTCCTATTTTCTATGTACAAACCTTTCAGCTTGATTCTGAAAATTCTGTTATTTGTTAAGAATGATGTCAGCTGGGTTAGCTAGTAGATCATTGCAGTAATCGATACGTGAAAATAGGAAAGATAATGACGCACGAGGTTTCAATGAGTATCCATCGAGAAAAAGAAACAACAAACAAACAAACAAACGATTTCACTTTGTTTTCGTGGTATCTATACATTATGTTCTCATGAATTATGAGCTTAGTTACTCTCCAGGGTCTTTCAACTCGTCTACGTTCTATTTTTCTTTCATTATTCTTATTTCCATCCATGTGACAGAAGGTTTGGCTTTATTTGCTATGAGATATCAATCTTGTCAAAACAATTTTCTCTAAATGAAGCCAAAAAAATCCCCCCAAAACATACAAATAGTTAAGTTCAGTGTATCCATAACAGAGTGCAACCAAACATGCATAGGAAGACGTACGCCTACATTACATACACAAATAAACGGACACCATGCACTTAAACAGGTAGGTGGGAGTTGGGGGAGGGTTTAAAAGGGAGGGGGAGGGGGTACGGGAGAAAAGAAAGGGGGAGGGGGTCGTGTCCTCCCTTCGAACGCTACAAGGAGAGGGGGGGGTCCCTCGCTTCGAACACTCCAAAAG
The DNA here is from genome assembly GCF_000002075.1 of Aplysia californica. Lineage (NCBI taxonomy): Eukaryota > Metazoa > Mollusca > Gastropoda > Aplysiida > Aplysiidae > Aplysia > Aplysia californica. The sequence goes on along the minus strand of NW_004798216.1, from coordinate 3,223 downwards.
GGGGTGGGGGGGAGTCCCTCTCTTCGAACACTCGAACACTCCAATGGGGAGGGGGGGTGTCCCTCTCTTGGAACACTCCAAATTCCTTTCCTGTCGAGCGATACAGCCCGTCATCCGATCTTTGACATCACACAGCACGAGTCGTCACAACAAACAGAGGTGACAATGGCGGGCTCTCCAGACGACCGTCCTCGTTTTGGCGCCCTAGCGACGTAACTGGCGGTACCATCGTAATCTCCACCACCAGTCAGCCCTCCACGGCAAGGCAGGTAAATTTCCCCCACCAACATTCATCCTTCAGAATCGACGACCTCCACCAACCACCCACCCCGTCTCACTTCACCTCTAAATCAACTATTACCTCCTACAAACCTCCGCACTACCCACCCACCCAGCCTCCCCCATGACCCTCCCCCAACCTCCCCCCACCCGGCCTGACAGGGATTTCAGCCAACATGCCATTGGCTCGGCCTGCACATAGTTTGGTCTCCAAATCAAATGCATACTTTTCTAACAGAGACTTTGACCCCTCCATATTTACCCTACATACCTAGAACCGCTGCTTCT
>NW_004798216.1:0-1966 GCF_000002075.1 Aplysia californica | reverse complement strand
TCTCTTTCTCTCTCTCTCTCTCTTTCTCTCTCTCTCTCTCTCTCTCTCTCTCTCTCGCTCTCTCTCTCTCTCTCTCGCTCCCGCTCTCCATGTCTTTAGTCTTTTCGTTGTTATAGGGCACACATTTCGTAAACAAATTTTTCCCATTACAAACCCCCTCCCTCCAGTCCCCGCCCACCAAACCGTTCTTCCAAAGTTGAAATGAATGCCTTTGTTGGTTGCAGAGGTTCCTATCCCCTTGTCTTCCACCTGCTGGTGTACTTCCATCAGCTAAGCACTTCTACCTCTGCACCCCCCCTCCCCACCGCTCTCTCTCTCTCTCTCTCTCTCTCTCTCTCTCTCTCTCTCTCTCTCTCTCTCTCTGACTCTTGCTGCCGCTCCACCCAATCCCCAGACTACCATAATAATATACCCTTTTATACCCTCCCACCCAACCGGTACCTGTCCCGTATCCAGACGTCCCTACTCTCCCCCAATCCCCTCTCCCCATTTTCCGTACGTGACCAACATCTTACGTCATTCTGTGAATCTACATGAAGTTTGAAACCAAAACGCTAGCGGTATCGACAACAAAATGTAGGTTATCAATGTGTGCCCTTGATCAAACCTGCCCGTTCATTCAACCTGTCGAGCGAACACCCCGACTACATAATGAATGACTTAACCCCGGTCCAAAGACTCGATTCGAAGACTGGAAGGCATTCCTTATTGATCTGACACCGTGATTATTTCCTAGGTTCAGTGTTAGAACGATGTATCTGTGAGACTTTTCTGACGCAGATGGAACCAGTTGACTTTGAGCCAGCGATTTTCAGCCCGTCTGTTTTGAATTTGATTTGTCTCGTTGTTTCGGCGACGGGGCATGCAACCAGGTCAAGATCCCCCGTAAAGGTACATGGACGCCTACACTGGTGTAAATTTAGCTTCTCCTTCAGCTATGTTTAATCAGGGCTGTAGGCTAAATCAAGGCTATACCCCCTGTCTCTTAAGGCAACGCACTACAAATTCCTGGTATGAGGGGAAAACGCTTTTCTTTTTGACATAATACAGTGGAAAATTTTCAAACCTGCAACCAATAAATCGAGGAGAAAACAGGTGTCTTAAACAGGTGAGCGTTTTGCATAGTGTCACAAATTTCTTTAAAAACATGGTGACTGAGGATGAAACATGGATTTATCATTTTGATCCAGAACAAACAAAAATGTCCTCCATACAATAGAAAAACCCTTCTTCTCCCTCAACAAAGAAGACAAAAGTAACACTGCCAAATGGAAAGGTCTTGCAGTCGTGTTTCTGAGATTGTGAAGATATCGTCATGACTGACTACCTGAAAAATGGAAAAACAGTTACTGGGGACTACTATTCGGATTTGCTGATAAAACTTCTGTCCGAATTGGTGTGAAAAAGGCGTGAAAAACTCCGTAATGGCGGGTGTCCTCCTACTGCATAACAACGCCCCAGCGCACAGGGCACAAAAAACAGTCCAGACTACAGAACAGTGCGGCTTTAAAATCCTGTCACACCAAGCTTATTTACCTGACCTAGCCCCTTCAGACATTTTTTATGTTTCTTAATCTTTAAAAAATCACTGAAATACGCCGTTTCCGTGACAACGAGGACGCCATTGAAGTTGTGGAAGACTAGTTAGGGGTCTACTCTAGGTCATATTTTTTTCTCAAGGACTTTTGACTTTTAAAGAGAGGTGGCAGAAGAGTGTTACTCTGCATGGTGACTATGTAGAGAAATGAAATTATGTGTGCTAAGTTACAAAGCTCTATCTTTTTTCCCATCATATTTAGACCAAAGACTTCTTGAACCCCCCCCCCCCTCGTACTAACATAAAAGGCAAGGGGAAAGTAGTATTTTGTGCAGATAATATTGTCTTGGACGAGTGGCCGTTAGAGCAGGTCTCAAATTCATATCACAATCTACTTTTTTGGAAATTCATATCACAATCTACTTTTTT
>NW_004798215.1:259508-261847 GCF_000002075.1 Aplysia californica | reverse complement strand
CTCTCAAACACAAACAAACTGACTCTTTTCCTTGTCCAAAACTGAGCACCAATTCCCACCTGGGTACGTACTTTATTTTTACTTTTTTTCCCCTTCCGCTTGTACCGGTGGGTGTCGCGGGGAGACACAGGCGTATGTCTGCAGCAAGGCGAGTGGCCTGTTGGAAGGACATCCCGTTAGCTCTGCGGGTGTGTGCCACAGACTCGCTCCAGCGTCCCCTTGGTCCCACCTGGGTAAAGTGAGAAAAATTCGTTAAAAAGCGCCATTCCCAGGAACACAACGTCGAGACCTTCCTTGACGGGGTTCGAACCCTCCCCCGCTTGTATTCCTAGACCAGCTGCCTAACCACCAAACCACAGACGCCACAACTAGACTAACTGTCCCACATTTGAAAACAACGTTATCGTGCTTGTCCGTGATCCACACCTATACAAAGTGCGGATTCCCTTTTGCTCTTATTCGCACCTAAGTCTCTTGGAATTAATTTCCTTGCTTTACCTTTCCTGCCCATTCAAATCTAAACGGTTGACAAAATTTTAATTATGAACGCCCCACTTACAAACAAAAAGTGGCGAGGGTACAAATGCACCCCCCCCCCCCCATTTTATTCTCCTTATATAACTCTCTCCCTCTTTTCTTCCACCTTTCTAACCACCTCCCAACCCCTCTCTTTTTCTTTTCTTTTTTATAACCCTATCCAACCTCCTTTCTAACCGCCGCCCCCCCCCCTTCCCACCTGTTTCAGAGGAAAGCGAATAAAGCGAATTCACGAATCAGCTGAAGACTAGACCTACATAATACATTGAATCTATGTTGGCTAAATGCACGGGGCAGGCTTCAAGGACGCTTTGCTTAACAGCTTGAAACGTCTTGTTTCCCCCTCCCCCACCACAAGCCCTTTCTTCCAAACTGCGGCGATATATCTCATTGGACGTTGTTTGGGTCACATGAATGAGTTATTTGCTGTAAAACTGATTATGAATTTAACTGGGCTCAGAACCATAGCTCAGCTCTGAAACGAGAAAGCAATTCGCAGTTCAATCAACAATACCCCTAGACTTTCTCACTGTTTCTCACAATTATTATTATTCTGACTAATACAATAGCAGTCAAACCTCCTTGTACATTTCCCTTTATACCGTCAGCCCCTTATACCGCCAGGTTTTGCCATTGTACGAAAAGAAACGCTTATAATAAATATAGTACATGCGTATTTGCATCTTCACGCCGCCATCCGCCATCTGCCAACAACAATGTATCTGAATGTGTACGATCTTTATCAAACCTATGTAAATCTGCCACGAAATACCGCCAGCGAACTGACGGGCCACCAGATGTACACGACACCCAAAGCTGGCTGCTTGATCATCTTTTCCCCCACACACGTCTCTGCGAGTTCGGCATTTTCCAGCGCTTGTCGTCGATTTGCTCCTGATTAACAAAACGCTATTATTGTTAGGTTTGAGAAAATATCTTTAAAAATGAATAAATTGAAATTAAATTTCAAAGTCGTTTGGAGAAACTTCAAAAGGGACTGCACCACTTGGGTCTGTCGTCAGAATATCTGGCGTCGTCAGACACCAGCCCGATGACCAAAAGGTCGGCAGGCGCTCGTGAATCTTTTACCTGGTGAGGACACGCCCAAGTCTACGTGAAAGGTTATAGGTGGACTCACGTTCAAGTGTACGTGAAAGGTAATAGGTGGACTCACGTTCAAGTCTAAGGGAAAGGTTATAGGTGGCCCGAGTACTGTACGTCTACATGGTTCTTGACCCATCATACGTTTCCGCGTAATTCTTTAGTGTTTGTGGAAAAGCGACCCAACATATTACGTTTTTAAAACCGCTTGTTTTTTGTCAAACTGATCAATAAGTCATTACCCAGACGTAGAATTCATTTATCTTTGACTTCCGGGTCAAACTAAAGACTTGTTAGCTCGTACTTTTAAAATATTATTTCCCTATCATAATACAAAAATAATATGGCATCGGATGCTGCCACCGTCCAGACATGGTTAAAGAGTTAATCTGATCCGACAGACTTTTTCAATTCGAATTTACCTAAAGTATATATGGAGATGTACGTGTAATTTTTGGCTAGCCTGCTCGTTTTTCCCCTGTGCATGGTTATCATGGAAGGCAGAAAGATGAGAGAGGGAGAGAGAGAGAGAGACAGAGAGAGAGAGAGAGAGACAGAGAGAGAGAGGGGGGAGAGATGAAAGGTGAGACAGATAGAAAGAGAGAGAGGAAGATAAGAGAGGGTGGAGAGGGGGAGAGAGATAAAAAAGGGGGAGAGGGAGAGAAAGAGGACGATGAGAGAGAGAGAGAGAGAGAGAGAGA
>NW_004798215.1:257509-258606 GCF_000002075.1 Aplysia californica | reverse complement strand
GGGGGGCGGGGACGGGTTACAGACTGGCTTAGACTAATTATGAAATTATGAAATAGGAACTCCTTCTCTGTCACCACACAGGGTTTTCTATTTTTTTTTAGCGCAAGCAGAAGGACATTTTGAATGTTTTCGAACATAAAAGAGCAAGAGAGAAGCGCTGAAAAGAACTAAAGGTGTGTTTTTTTGTGTAAAAAAAAAAAAATGCAGAATGGGCCTTCCGAGCAAGTCGTATTGTATCCAAAAGTGGAGAAGCTCCGAGGAAGACGCACAATGAGACAGCATAGGGGTTTTGACGCACCCAAATCATCTGGCTATGAACTTACCCTTCACAAGAGTGGCATGGCACTGCCATCACAGTGTGTTGCGCATTCACGTGTCAAAAAAAAAAAGAAAAAAAAAGAGGATAGTTCTCTGTTGTGTTTTATGTTCAGTTTACCCCCTCTGTTACTCTGTTATTTCTTCTTCTTTTAATGTGTTAAAAGAGACATAAAATTCTAGTCCTCGTGCTCTTTGAGCTTTTCCGTCGTTTGTTTTGTTCTTCTTTTCCTTCTTTCATTCTTCTCTTTTTCTTTTTCCTTCTTTCATTCTTCTCTTTTTCTTTTTCCTTCTTTCATTCTTCTCTTTCTCTTTTTCCTTCTTTCTTCTCTTTTTAATCCGACACTGCGGAGAAGAATAATCTCAAGTTCCCCGCGAGGTATAGAAAATTGGCAGCGCAATGGAGAGTCTCATAAGTGCAAATTGCTTCATAAAGTCTATGGAAAGAGGTTTTACAAAAATTAAGAGGATTTTTTACGAACAAGTGCGCACACGTTCATTAAAGATTGGCAGCCGAAAAAATGATCCCAACCAAGAGTACCCTGGGCATACGGCTGGCGGGAAAATGACGCTCTTTTGATTCTCAGATTTGTAAGAAACGATTACATGAGGAGATATCTGTTCTTTACACGAGAGGGACAAGATTGGGAGGGTGAATGAAAACGTGTTGAAAGGAGATAAAATGGAAGAGAGGGAGGCGAAAGAAAGAGGTGAGATGATGTTCTTGTAGACGATTTGAATTGGTATACAGAAAACGCAGAGGTGAGACAGAAAGAGAGAGA
>NW_004798215.1:255135-256369 GCF_000002075.1 Aplysia californica | reverse complement strand
ATAGATAGATAGATAGATAGATAGATAGATAGATAGATAGATAGATAGATAGATAGATAGATAGATAGATAGTGCACGACAACCCAAGCTAAAAAACCAGGGCGCTGGACAGTGGCGACCCGCAATGACATGGTCCAAAAATATTGTTCTGTATTTATGTAATTGTGTATTTATGTATGTGTTTATGTATGTATGCATTTATAATTGTGAATTTATGTATGTACGTATGTTTGCCATTGTAAACCAAAGTGCCCCTGTGGAATCAATAACACACAATTTAACACATTTATTCATTATTCATGACACTATTTTAGTTGTTGAAGCTTGATGTGCAAGTAGCTTCAAAGAAATCATCACAGAGATGGAGTTTTTGGTCTTCAATCACTACAAACGAATTATCAAACATTTATTTCAATATGAATAAAGTATTTAGTAATGAGATTATATTAAATAGCATAATTTGCATTACGCATATTGCCGCTTAACGGCAAGCTCTATGCGACTTACAATCTATAGAGGCGTCCAAAGGAAACTTGAAAATGTAATCACCCAATCATCGTGTGATAGCCTTGCACTACCCACTCATGCAGCATACGAGTTTAAAGCTAAATACATTCTACATCACTGGACTCATTAATATTTCATCAATCTGGAGAGACGCCCGAGATATGCTGACTCATAATTGACCGTTAAAAATACGGCTTGGCAAAATTGTGCGTAATTAAATAAACGTAAAATTGTGTCCGCGTATATTCAGAAAGTGGAAGGGACATGTATTAAATATCAAATGAAAAGAGAACATTTTTGTCTTTGTAATAAACAGCATCTTCTGGTGATATTTCCAAACTGATTGAAAAACAGAGCAGTTACAAATACGACGCAAAACTAGACTAGGCATAATAATAATGTGCTCCTTGGTATTATTTTGTTTTTCTTCAGGAGCCATTGGTTTCATGTGAAGCACGAAACATTTTTTGTGCTCATGGGCTGTGTTAGCTACATTTTAGACAGAATCATCTGTGAGTGAGGAACAGAGGCCACGAAACTGTCCCACACACGACATGTATGGTTTTGGGTGGCCTGGGGTGGAAGGAACAAAACCGTCCTCTGCGAGAATCACCGGATGGCTTGGTTTTGTGGACTACGTCGCGCAAGTCTGGAAAGTCTTAAAGTCGCTGAAATTTGCCAGTGTATGTGTGTGTGTGGGAAGGGAGCGGGGGTGAAAATGTGTGTG
>NW_004798215.1:252571-254287 GCF_000002075.1 Aplysia californica | reverse complement strand
CGGGTACTCTGATGTGGTTTGTTGCCCATTTTTTAATCAAATGTGAGGTGTGCTGACAAAATGAGTTACTTCTCTGATTTTAGCCCGATAGAAATAGAAACATCAAATATATAGGTTGAATTTTTACAATTTTTTGTATGAAATGATCAAAGAGATGTTAAGCTTGAAGAGAATGGCATTGGTTTAGAATCTACAAATATGACCCTTGTGTCGATTTTTGGCTGATATCTCCTTTCATGGATAGGGAGAAGTAACTCATTTTGTCAGCGCGCCTCACAAATATTCTGTACCTTCCTTCTATCTCCTCTTTCCTCTTGGAGTTTGTAATTCTCCTGTAACACCTCTAGTATCCTCCGCTCATATGATCTTATTGAGTTGCAAGTGCCGCAAAACTTTTACTGCCAAAAAAAATATAAAAAATAAACGAAACTTTGTTACTCATACCGATTTTTCTTTAGTTAAAAAAAAAAAGTTCTAGTAGAGCTTTTATGGCGCTCGCAACTGCATAAGGTCATATGAGCACCAGAAGATTAGAGGTGTTACAAGAGAGTAACAAACATTAAAAAAAAGAAGAAGGGGAGATAAGGACGATGGATGTTTGATGGGAAAGAAGAAGCAAACCACATCAGAGCACCCACCCACCACCCACACCGATTTTTCTATATCGTTTTCTTATTCCAAAAGTTAATATGCATGTAACAATATACTTACTGTGAACTGTGAAGCATAATATTCGTGTTTTCGATTTGTGTACGATGGTTCTTAATGTGCTACAACATTGCATTGTGTGTGCAACTGACAGAATATTATTGCTGTATATTTCCCAACAAGTTGAGATTTTTCAGAATGCTATCACGTATGCTGGGGCAATTCTATAGATTGTAAAGCGCGCAGAGCTTGCTTTTGAGCTGGTATGTGAGCTATACAAACAAGTGCTATCTGTTATTATTATTACTATCATCATCATTATTATGATTACTATGTGTCCTCTAGGCACTTAAAGAGTTAAGGAAGAAGAAGGAGAGAAGTCGGGCAGAGACAGAACAGCATGGGGTCAGTCTTGTCAAAACAGACGGATGTAGGATCCCCTCAACCACTTGGAAGAAATAGGTTTTGAACTTTTAGGTTATTTAGGTAGTCGTTCAAAGGTGACACCAAAGAGAACAGCCGGCGAAAAGAGGACACTTTGGTACTTTAAAGATATCGTTTTTTTCTTTTTCTTTCTTTCTTGTTTTGTGTTTGACCCAAAAAGAGCAGTCGAAAGGGGGACACTTTAGCACTTTAAAAGATGTTCTGTCTTTTTTTGTCTTTTTGTCTCTTTATCTCTTTTCTGTTCTTTTCTTTTCATTTTTCCCCTATTTTTTTTCTTTTGTATATTTTTTAAAAATTTTTTTTATTTTATTGTCTGATCTTGGTGTTGCTGCTGTTTATTTACAATACATGCCGTTGATTTTGTCATATTTTCCGGTTTAATTTCTCAGTTTTGCTGTTTTATTAATTTTTTAAAAAAGTTTCCATACTTTCTATGTGTTTGTCTTGTTTTGATAATTTGTTTATATTCTTTGTACATGTACTTTTGTTTGTTGTTGTTTTTTGTTTTTTTGTTTTTTGTTATGGCTGTTCTTTTTTATTTCTCTTCTTGCAGTTTGTTTCTATCTTTATGTTTTGTTATTGTTTAGTTTGTTATGGTTATAGATTTTTTATTATTGAAAGACG
>NW_004798215.1:248697-250559 GCF_000002075.1 Aplysia californica | reverse complement strand
TGTGTGTGTGTGTGTGTGTGTGTGTATGCATGCGTGCATGTTTGTGTGTGTATGTTTGTGTGTGTGTTTATACGTCTTGGTGAGTGTCTGTTTGTGTGTTTGTGAATGTTTGCTTTCTTGTAATCCTCAACCCTGTCCCCCATCCCAACACACACACACGCACACATTTATTTTCGTCTGTCTTATCATATCTTGGGATCTAACCCAAAAAAAAGAAAAAAAGAAAAGGATGACGTCTGTAAACGTGCTCGAAAAAAAAATAGAATTAATTTACGGCCCATCTGATGGTTTTGGAGCCTTAATAGGTCGCCGAGGCCTTTGGAAATCCGTGGGCTTTTGAGACGACATTTTACAGGCCGCCAACCAACAAAAAATCCAACTAGGCACCCCTGCTGGTAACATTCCTACATCGAGTCCCGCCAACTTACGGAGAGCGTTTCGCATTAAGTCATAACTGCGAATGGATCTTATTTCAAAGAGACTGCGACGACGAGAAAGAAGGCCAGGAGATAAATACATTTGCTCAGTTACAGTACAGGGTATTCTGTTTTGTGGTGTGGGTCGTTTAAATTTTTCGGGGGGGGGGTATTTTTTGGGTGGGGAGATGACACCCTCTGCTCTTTTTAGAGTTGTTTGTTTGTGTGGGTGGTTGGGGGTGCTCTGGTGTGGTTTGCTCCTTGTATCCTATATAAAATAAAATATTTCACCTTCATGTCTCCGTCTTCTTTTCTTTGTGTGTTTCTTTCTAGCATCATCTCTAATCTTTCATGACCCAATTGTATCGCAAGTGCCGTCAATCTTCTACTACAATTAAACTAAGAATTGTTTGTGATCTTATCATTGTCGGTGGTGACAACAGAACGTCAAAGACATTTTTGTTACCCAGATGAAGATACCGAGAGACGTTGCCGAGTTTGTGATTTCAGAAATTGAATTATAATTAATTTTGCTTTTTTGTTTTCTGGGCACTGATAGGTTGATCAGCGAGGTGTTGTCCCTCTGTGTCCATTATCTCCTCCATGCTGTTTGAGTTTGTCATAAACTAGTTCCCAGACCTGATCTCTTAGATGTTCCACTAAATTTTAGATTATCTTAAACAGGTCTAAGTTTCTCTTTTTTTTTTTTTGTAACTTGGCGTTAATCAGCGCCTTTTCGAACTTTAGACTGAAAAGAATAACTTTCATCCAGGTGATATAGCAAAAAATCACCGGCTGAAATGTTTCTAAATCGGGTTGCTTCCCCTTAAATGTTTCACTCATAGTTTTAGTAAGGTTTTACGGCGCTCGCAACTGCATAAGGTAATATAAGCGCCAAAAGGTGGATGTCAACACAGAAGTCCAAACGACAAACCAGGCTTACTCTGCAAATTTTTCTGGGAGAATAGATACATCAACGACAGAGTGAGTGGAAACGTAACGTTGATATACATTATAACATTCGTGTGTTTCAAATCAGCCCCAATCAGGCAGGTAAAATCACACTAAGCTACACACCAAACTACACATCACTGCCAACACTTGTACTCACGACATTAACAAAAAGCCCCAAGTTGGAGGGACATTAAATTGTTGCGAGCACTGTAAAAATCTTACCAAACAAACAGTGTCCTAGCAGTGGTTGGAGGGCGCCACTGGTTTGTCCTCCTTCTTTTCTTTCCAGATTGCTATTTTGTCTGTCTGTCTGTCTGTCTGTCTGTCTGTCTGCCTTTCTGTCTGCCAGTCTGCCTGTCTGTCTGTCTATCTGTCTGCCTTTCTGTCTGTCAGTCTGTCTGTCAATCTGCCTCTGTCTGTCTGTCTGTCCGTCCGTCCGTCCGTCCGTCCGTCCGTCCGTCCGTCCATCTGTCTGTCTGTCTGTCTGTCTGC
>NW_004798215.1:245043-246345 GCF_000002075.1 Aplysia californica | reverse complement strand
AGAGAGAGAGAGAGAGAGAGAGAGAGAGAGAGAGAGATGACCAGTGCGCGTGCACCCTGAGATCCTGAGTGGGAGTAGGCTTGTAGCTCCCATTGGCCTGTTATGAGACAACCAAATTCCTAGATGTTCAAAGCTTGACATGGAAACATGATTCAAAGATACGCTCTAACGAAAGGCGAACTTTCCGCCAGAAACCGCACGACCCAGGTTCCAGTCTACATCCTTGCTCAACCCTCCCTCCATTTTTTTTTAGATTGGAATTTCCTTTTAGATTTTCCGTACATAGACATCGCTCCCTTGACTCCACCCACAGCGTACTTTACCCTGGCTCCACCGTATTGCAAGGGCACATGATTATGATACGCACTTTCTTTTTTTTTTATCCAGATATTCAGTAACACTTAATGGTTGAAAGTAACATGTTAACTGAATCAAAAATTCAAAAATTTAAACGTAAAATATTTTTTTTAAAGAAAATAACAACAACAACAACAACAACAAACAAACACAAACATTCGTAACGCTTGGAGCATGACAACCACTGAAGCCATTCCATGTCCGTTTCTATACGAATTTTCCACATTCCCAAGCTGAAAACTTGAAATATTTTACACATAGTGTTTTTGGTTTTGTTTTGTTGTTGTTGTTTTTTTTTTTTTTGGGGGTTAAAATATGAACCAAAGCGTGGCAGCTTTATTATTGCGCCCTTTCTCACGACACTCATATACGCGTATCATGTGACAGTCTAACGAAAAGAAGATGCATTTGGAAAAAGAAAACACGCTTGACAAGCAGAGCGCTTCATTTACCTTCTGTTGGGGACTGACGGGTCATTAAGAGGCTTCTTCGTGCTTTAGAAAGTGCTAAGCTGATATCCATATCACACGATTAAAAAGACACCTAAGAAGTGTAGATTTTTTTCACCTTTTGTGGATATAATTCTCCTTTAAGTAATAATAATAAAATTAAAAAATTGTAAAGCGCCTACCCCCGCTCGACAGCAAGCCCTATGCGCAGACCATAGAACTATCAGAAAAATTCTCAGCTTCCTGGGAATAAAGCAGTGCAAGCAGCTGATTAAGCGCTCAAACACTAACAAACTGACAAGATCTTTCACTGTCCGTAGCTGGGTACCCATTCCCGCCTGGGTGAAGCGAGGAAAATTCGTGTAAACGGTAATGATCCCAAAGCAAACAAACAAACAAACAAACAAATAAATCGATGTAAATTATTGTTTGAGGGTCAGTGATTTTGTATATGTCATTATCTTGACGAGCACCTGATTTTATTACGTTGCTATAT
>NW_004798215.1:243379-244378 GCF_000002075.1 Aplysia californica | reverse complement strand
TGGGGACTGTACACTGAACAAGCGGAGATTTGGGGCAAACTTTACATTGAACAAGCGGAGATTTGGGGACTGTACACTGAACAAGCGGAGATTTGGGGCAAACTACGACCTGTGGGCCAGATCCAGCCTGGCTAGCAGTTTCAGTCTGCCCCGCGAGTCGACCCAGTCATTAGTTCTATAAACGTTGTACGAGCTGAGTTGACAATTATTGATAGAAAACCAAATCTGTCCCATCGTGAAAATTAAAATGAATAGCTTCCAGCCCAACTGTGAGAAACAGATCTCTCAACGTGTGTACTCGCTTCAATTGGGATCTTCCAAACTGGTGTTCTGTCGTTTTTCTACTGGTTTAGAGGTGAAGTTTTTGAAGATGTAATACAAACTTAGGCTGTTGTTTATTTTGAAACAGGTCTAGCACCCCTACCAACACAACTGGGTTATTAAGACGGCGTGACACCTCTGAATTTAACTTCCACCTCTGATAAAACCGAATCAAAATAATGGTTTAGGAAACTTAAAAACTGCACAAAACAACGGGAGTTCAAGAACGGTCTGTTTGGGGATTCGAACCCGAGGCCTTTTTCTCCAAATTTCTGCATGTAGCAAAATTGAACGCCCACTTCCCGTTGTATTTTTCATTTTCATGCAATACCCATTAATGAAACTACGACACGGATGTTACATTTTACGTTCTTTTTTATACAATTCCTTTTTAGATTTCGTTATTTGTTTGATCAGTTTGTCTTGTTTCCTTGAACGTATGTTGTTTGTGTTTTTGTTTTTTATTCGTCTAATTTTGTTTTTGTTCCTGTGACGAGATTAGTTTTTGTGTGAGAGGATGGGAACTTTGGAGGGTGAATGTGAATGTTATGTTTCTGAGCTGTTTGTTTGTTGTTGGGTTTGTTTGTGGGGGTTTTTGGCGTGGGGTTATTTATTTGCTTGTTTTGGGCTGTTGTTGGTTGTTTGGTTAGTTGGGATTTTTGGAGGGGTTTTTTTTTG
>NW_004798215.1:241981-243279 GCF_000002075.1 Aplysia californica | reverse complement strand
TTGGGGGGCACTCCCAGGAAACAGATTTTCGTTTTTGGATGATGATGATGATGATGATGAAGATGATGAGGAGGAGGAGGGGGAGGAGGGGGAGGAGGAGGAGAAGGAGGAGGAGGAGGAGGAGGAAGAGGTGGAGGTGGAGGAGGAGAATGAGGAGAAGGATGATGACCACATTGTTGAGAACAATGTGTCGCATTTATCTTCATGTTTCTGCTTTCTTATCTGAGTTGAGCATTCAGATTATACATTTCCACACGTATCAGCTTTACAAATAACAATAGAAACATACTTCAGAAGAAGTCGGGTATTCTCATGTTTCTTACGCTTAACACCAGATACACAAAGCTCTTCTGAATAGGGTTGTTTTTTCTCAGAATATAAATACTTTTACGCCTACATCGACATAATTTAGATCATTTAGAAGTCAGGCATTTGACCATACAACATTCTACAGTAGAAAGACTGATGTCTCCATAAAAGAATATGTCTTCCCACCCCAGGAATCGAACTTGTGTCGCCTGGGTGCTACAGCGACGCTTTTGATCGCTACACCACATACGCCGGTATGAAAATCCTCGTGTCCTGGGATATCTGCAAGGTGTGGGAAAGCATAATGTTTCGTCTGTGGTGTATCTGTACAATATGTGACATTATTATTATGTTTGTATTGATGTACCTGGGCAGTGCTACTGACTGAAGTTGTCTTTAGGCCATTCCGAAAGGGAGGATATTAACATGTTTTTATGCACAGTAGAATTGTAAACGGGCTGATCTATCAATGTCATGCTCATACTGTGCCGGAACAACATAGTCGGAACCCTGCTTTCTCTTTCCTCATCCTTACTATCGTCATTTCCCCCTCTTCTTCTTTTGTATGTTTATCACTCTTATGAACTGCTATTTCCGGAGTGCCATTGATAGTCGAAGCTGACTTTGTGCTGTTGAGGCAGGATAGAGAGGTGAACAGAGTAAGTCTGATTCCCCGTTTGAACTTCTTTGCTGACATCCACCCCTTTGCGCTCGTATGACATTTTGCATTTGTGAGCGCCGTTAAACTTTACTAAAACTAAAAGTACATGGAATACACAGAGATATCATTTTGATATGTCTACAGTATAATGCATACATCGATATGACTATGTGTATATTATTATGAAAAGTAAGCATTGATACGTCTGCTGCATCCATGCGTGCTTTGCTACCAAACTAAAAAACAAGGAAAAAAAACCCAACAGCAACAAAAAAACAAGAAAAAAATCTATCTATCTATCTATCTATCTATCTATCTATCTATCTAT
>NW_004798215.1:236812-240305 GCF_000002075.1 Aplysia californica | reverse complement strand
TCTCTTGTAACACCTCTAATCTTCGGCACTTATATGACCTTATTGTGTTGCGAGTGCCGTAAAACACTTACTAAAACTAAAACCCACTTCGTGGGCATAGCGCTTTTATTCTTCGATTGTAAGTAAATTAGAGCTCAACCTGCTCTATTGTAACGACCACTCGTCCAAGACAATCACCTGCTCTATTGTAGCGACCACTCGTCTAAGACAATCACGTGCTCTGTTGTAACGACCACTCGTCCAAGACAATCACCTGTAGATCCACAAGCGACCACTAACCACCTTCACCCTTGCGGTTAAAAAACACACACACAACAATACAGTATAACGATACTGTCCCAAAGGATCATCCAGGGACCTGTCTAAGATGACCACTTTTCTCCTTGACAATGACGGATGCGTAGTTGCCTTGAACAGGTTCCACTGTATTTCTTACTTGCCTGACACCAAAAGGGTTTTTTTAAAGCCGTAAAAATTCACGTACCAGAGAGTAATGCGTGGGTGGTTGATGGGTGCTGTGGTGTTTTTTGCTCCTTCTTTCCTATCAAACATCTATCGTCCTTTTCTCTCCTCCTTCTATTGTGTGTACGTTATTCTCTTGTAACTTGTAGCACACCCATTCTTCGGCACTTATCTGACCTTTTTGTTTTGCAAGTGCCGGATAACTGTAACGAAAACTAAAAATATAAGAAGTAATGTTAAACCGTCCGTCAAAAAGTCATGTTTGGCGGGTGCTCTGGTGTGGTTTGCTCCTTCCTTCCTATCAAACATCTATCGTTCTTATAACCTCTCCTCCTTTTTTGTGTATGTTATTCTCTTGCAACACATCTATTCTTTGGCACTTACATGACCTTATTGTGTTGCAAGTTCCTAAAATTCTTCTTTTTTTTAAAAAGAGAAATTCTACACCGTCAAAAAGTGGTGAACACAATAAATGTATTGTCCCTTTCCAGTTGGAGAACTCCGTCGTTGTTGTCGTTTGTTGCTGTTGCTTTTTGTTCTTTTTTCTTTTTTTTGTAGCGTTGAATAATGCAAAGCTTTCTCTGTGTTTCCAACAACCTTCCCCTATTGTCCGCTCCACTAGCCCGCATCTTCTCACTTCCTCGCTCGCGGACGCCCCGTTCAAGGTTCCTGGGTCCGAGCTGTGCTCCACGACTGGCTACCCTTGACTTATCTCCTCTCGTTTTGTGGTATTTTTACGCCCCAATTGACGTGAAAAATGCCAGTTGCAACTGGTGGTTCAAAAATTATCAGCAATGGTTTAAAAAAAAGAGCCCACAAAAACCACGACATGGGAATTGAAGAAAAGACTGTAGAAATGATCAGTCAGCATTTTCCCACACGCGTCTAAGTCATTCTTTTTAGATTCGCGAAAATTAAAGAACAAGACCCCCCCCCCCCCCGGCCCGAAAGAAAGGATAAACATCTTTTAAAACCAAAAAACTACAACCCCCCCCCCCCCCCCATACACACACACAAAATTACTTGAGTATTATTGATCACTTTAATAATAATTACTTGTAATTATAAACGACGACGGAAATGGTGGATATGAACGGAACTATAATATTGCACTATTTTATTCAAAGTGAAATTACAACTCTTTTTGTATTGTACTGTAAATGCCCCCCCCCTCCCCCTTTTAAAAAAAGATTTAAATTCCCTACCCATACCCATAAACACAGTTTTCTCATTGAAAGACCAAAAATTTCATGAGCAAATTGAGCATTTTAATTTGAGTGTGGTCTTAACTTTTCATGTATTTTTGGGAGAGTTTTAAAGCACTTGCAACACATTTTATTGTTTCAGAAGATTAGTGATGTAACTTGAGAGTAACAAAACACAAACAAGGAAGAGGAGAGATAAGGACGATACATATTTGATAGGAAAGAAAGAGCAAACCACAACAGAACACCCAGTCTTCCAGCTGCAAGTCCCCTCAACCGTTGACTGTCGCACGTAGGAGACCCAAGTTCGATTCCCCCGAGTGGGGATGCATTTTTATCGAGCATCTCCGTCTTTCTGCTGAGATATTGTGTCCTTTCAGTCCAGCACCCGCCTTCCTAATGATCTTACTATTTAACTGTTTTGACTGGTTATCTATTGTTATGTTTGTAGAATGGGAAATGAAACAACACTAATTATTCTAATCAACCAACCGTAGAACAGAAATATAGTTAGGAGTCGATAAGGGTTGACAATTGATACCATCACGATCTTCAGTGTGTGACTATGCCCGTTTTCCCCCTGTGCTCTTTATATTTTTTATTTAAAAAAAATTAATATATATATTATATTAAGTGAAATTTGTAATCATTCATTATTAATAATGAATAAAGACTTTAAAAAATTAGGGAATTTGAGTTGTAGGCATTTTTAGCTTCTTCAGCACCTCCTACAACTATTCCATGGCATAAGAACCCCCAAAAGCCTTATTTTTCCCCATACCTGGCATGTTTGTCACCAGCATTTCCTCATAAAGTCAATATTTATTTTTTAATCGGCCGTTTTCTCAAAAGGCAATTTTTTCTATACTTTTAAAAATAACTCCATTTTTCTTCCAATCTTCTTGAAATTTTTACAGAATGAAGAGAAGACGTATTTCTAAAAAAGCGTATGTTGAATTTTCAACATGTGGAATAATTCTTTGTTGGTTGTGTCTGGAGTGTGGATTTTCGCGGATTTTTTGCAAACTTGAGTATTACCTCAGGAAAAAAATTCAATAAAAATTGTCTAATGCGTTTAGGAAAAAATCAACTATTGCGTTTTTAGATCTAATGTTTGCTAACATGCATGTAAAAAAACAATCAACATCCATGAACTATTAGTGCGGTATTCATTACGTAAGACTTGTCAACAAAATCCAATGTGGTCGCCGTATCCATGGAAACGAAACTTTTTTCTCACATTTGATTGCGGATTTTAAGACTCTTTACTATGCTTGTTAGACTCTATATGTGTAAAATATGGTACAATTTGGTCCACTAACAAGCGAGATAGCCTTCAGGTGTAGCCTCCCCCCTCCCTCCCCCTTAAGGACGTAGCAGAGACCAAAAGCAATGTGTATGAGCTGAACCACCATCATGCACACACATGACAACACACGAAGTTTTTACAATTAATTGTAAGCGTAATGTTGTCGCCTTTCTTTTGATATTTTAGGCAGAGAGAACACGGAGAGGAAACATCTGAAGGAATAACGAAGCTATTATGCTTGTTTGTTTGTTTGTTTGTTTGTTTGTTTGTTTGTTTGTTTGCTTTCAAGTGCCCTATCCAAAACGGCGCCTTCTCAACCGTGTTATGTTATGTAGGCCTACTCGGCCAAAGGCTAGTACATGTAGCAGTGTTAACAAGTCTTTAGAACTTAAACCTCGCTTCTTTGTAGATTTTTTCTTATTCATTGTTTTTTAAATCTATTTTTTCATTTACTTATTTATTAATTAGTTTATTCGTTTATTGGTTTATTGGTTTATTCATTTATTCATTTATCTAT
>NW_004798215.1:232897-234665 GCF_000002075.1 Aplysia californica | reverse complement strand
AGAATGAAAGAAAAAGAAAGAAAGAAAGAAAAACCACCAACTAATAGCAAGACATTTTTTGGTAAGTGTTTTACGGCGATCGCAACTGCATAAGGTCATATGAGCGGGCGGGACACAAAATAATAAAGTAAGAATGACTGAATTGATATAGTGCGACTCCGGTGGTTGGATATCGCCATTGTTGTTCCTGCATGTTTCATTGTCTTACTTCTCCCAACAACTAAATTAGGATTATTGTATAGATGTAATTCTTTTGACTCGCACACAGAATTTTAGCGCGTATCCACACTATACCACCGTATCTTTGTGCTTTACAGCTATCACATACCTCTGCAAACCCAGATGAAAAATGAGAACCATTCACAACTTCCCAGGAAGCATACAGAGCAATCTGCAAATTAAAAAGAAGAACACAAACACAACGCTCAAACACAAACTGATTAGATCTTTCGCTGCCTAAAGTGAATCGGAAATACGCTAGAATGCACGATCTATATAGTATAATTGAACAAGTCTATGGTCTGACGCCACACTTGACGCCCACAGCGAGTTTCCCAGCAGTAAACTTATCACTACCTCAGAATTACAAAGTTCTGTTGAACATTTTTTCCCGTTTTGAGGTCAGAAACCAAATTTCATATTTGCTCAATCAAAATCGTAAGATTATTCGAAGCCACTATCAAGATATTCAAAGAATTGCATTTTAAAAAAGCTTGACATGAGTGGAAACTCAAAATGTTTGACGTCAAATTTCTCAAAACTAGGTAGCAAGCAGATAGAGGAGTTTATAATTCTGATGTAGCAATATGTCCTGTAGAAAAGGCTGAAATCATCGTCTTTTTTCAATGAAGATATTTTTACACATCGACACTATTTAGACGATCTAGGCCACGGAATTCGGACCTGCCTGTCCGGACCTGTGTGAGTTGACAGGGACACAGTTACCGTCCCAGCAGAGAGACCAAGGTATGAGATAAAAATCATCCCCACACGGGAATCGAACCCGAGTCTCCTGCGTGTGACGGCGAAGCGCCTAACCCGCTACACTACAAACGCCAGTATGGAACGTCGTGATAAAGTCAGAAACATTAGTTGTGTGCAACCTGTGCAGGTTTTTTTTTTTTTTTTTTTTTTTTTTTTAAATTGAAGCTGTTGTTTTGTCAGTTTAGCCGCTTTTTGCCGCTCTCAGAGCACTCAGGTTAAGCCAGGGACATGTTAATATAAGCTGTGTTTTGAAGTCTTATGTCATGTGGACCAACAGATAGCATTAGCAAGTCTTTGTAACTCTAGCCTAGCTTCTTTTTCCTTCTTTTCCTTTTTTCTTTTTCTTTTTCTTCTTCTTTGTGCGTGTGTATGGCTGGGGGGCAGAGGGAAATGTATGCACTGGCATAATTAAGACTTACGCCTCTGATAACACAGGTTTAGCATACATATTTTCCGCTCTCAAGTGAGAATTCACATAAAATCTCTCCACGATTTCTGACGTGGGGACCCTGGTTTTGAGCTTTCATCTCCACAAATGTAAATTTTAATGGCTTGTTAATCGTTAACTAATGTTGAGAGCATTTATTTCTGCTCTATGAAATAACGTTTCTTTCTGCCGGGGAGTTGCATCACTTCTCGGTCAGTTTTATCCAATAGCATTTATTAGTCAAGTAGTGGAGTTGGCGCTAGACTGGCCTTGTCGTTAGAATGCTTGTTTCAGAATCCCAAAGGATGTAATCTTTTTTTTTTTTAAACAGTCATCGGGGAAGCGTAAATTTGGCGT
>NW_004798215.1:230221-232797 GCF_000002075.1 Aplysia californica | reverse complement strand
CCCCCCCCCCCCCCCACCCCTCCAAGAAAAAGAAAGCGATAGGCAGACACTTCGGAATTATCCCTTAAGTTCGTTTATGTCAGTTCTTTAACGTGGAGGAGACTCGTTCCTGACAAAAGTGACATACCTAGTTGGAGGGCCGCAGTTACAGAGGGTAGCAAAACATATTCATTGTCGCTTTTAAGGACAAGCGGGCTAACCCAGATTTCAGGAGTTTCCAGAAATCTTGACCGGTAACCAAAAGATGGCTTTGGCCTACGTACAGGAGAAGTTTGGTTTCTTTGGTGTGTATATTTGTTTGGTTATAGAGAAAACCCTCCTAGTCTTTTATAGAAACTGAACAAGGGGCAAAAACTTTCCCATCGATTTTCTCAAAACAGCATTTTTCGGGACAGCCCCCTTGTGCTGGGGTTGCTGGTTGGGGATTGGGGTGAAGTACTGCCACTGCTGTACCTCCGCAGTAGGCAATATAAAATATGCAGTTGCAGGGACACAAATTTAATTACATATACTTTAATATAAAAAACGAGCGCAATTGTTAATTTCATGGGTTTTGTAAACTTGCATACGCCATGCCAAATCCCATGAGCTTAATTCCAATAGACTATACTTGGCAGTACAAACATATGTGAGGCAGCGTGGTGGAATCAGGCTCTCGTCAATTTTTGGGCATGTAGAGTTTTTTGCATCATCTTATAGCTTGTTCACTTGTCTTTATTTGGGTGAAAAAAAATATCCGTTTATCTTGAATACAAGTCGAGATATTTGCGAATGAAGGGGTGGGGGTCACCTGTTTTCAGAGGTAAGATTAGTGAGGAAATGGCCGCCAAAGATTAGTTATTTCCTTAGCTTAAGAGTCTGTAGTAACTAAAAATTAACATTTTTGTGCCTTTAATCAACGTTTTTCAGAAAGATCCACACAGAAATGTGTTCTTTAATGGACATGAAAGGTGTTGAGCCAGAAAACAACAATTTGATAAAAATTCACAAACCTGTGAAAAAATGCAAGTTTCTTCACTTTGATTATATTGACGAGAGCCTGATTCCCCCCACGCTGCCTCACATATGCACTTGTTGATAAAAGGCAATCTTCCCAATACTATGTAATGTTCTGGTTATCTTTTCACTTACATGCTTTATTTCTGCAAGCCTAAATGTTCTTATTCAAATCTCTACGGGTAGGTCATTAGTTTTTCTTCATATTATAATCCACCAAGTTTGAGTGGCTGAGAGAAACATTTTAAAAAATTGATCTTCAGAGTGTGAATGGAAGGACCGTGTTTTGTAAACACAAAGGTCTGGACGAGATAATTTAGCTGACTGTCGACTGTCGAGTCGCTAGCATTGTTAGGTCGACAACGTCGGCGGCTGAGAGGGGACAACGACGTGACCGAACTACTTCAAAGACAAAAGTCACCTTCAATGAATTCTTATGTCTGATAAACTGGGATTTGTGGAACGCAGGAATGTTCTTTTACTCATAGACCTGCCCCATATCTCAATTCTCGGGTCCGGCAGTGAAGTTGTTACGGCTTGTTTATTTGTCTTGCTTTTCGTGGAAAAAAATACTAATCTATTATGAAGAGAAGTCGAGATATTTGCGATTGAAAGAAATGGGTGTTGCCTGGCTTCAGATGTACAATTAGCGAGAAAATGGCCGCCAAAGTTTGGTAACTTACAACGGTTAAGAGTCCGTAGAAACTGAAAAATTTACACTTTTGTACCTTAAATCAACCTTTTCTCCAAATCCACACAGAATGTGTTTTTAAATGGACCTTAAAGGGGCTGACGAAAAAAAACCAACCCAAAATTCGATAAAGCCAAACCTGTTGAAAAACATCTGTACCTTCAATTTCGTTATTCTGACGAGTGCCTGATTTCATCATTTATTTTTATTATGAGGCTTCACGAATTAGAAGCCAAGAGAGAGACCTGCAGGCCGCGCACATCCATACATGAAAATGAAGCGTTTAGGTATTCAAAATAATGTGGCACTCTCTTTTCTTCCATTAATGGACTCATGCTGAAACACAGTTTTTAGAGCACTTTGTGAATACAGTTTCTGTTGAATATTTTCCTGATTTGTGACAACAGGCAGTAAACCTTTTTCTTGGCATATTTGAGAACAGTATCTCCAGTGTGCACTTTTCCAACTTAAATGCTTTATTTTTTAAACAATATTTTGGCAAACAATTTTGCAGATCTCATAACATGGAGCTCCTTTGTTGAAATTATATTATTCTTTGTTATAGACATTTGGGGGGGGGGGGGGGATCTGTTTGATTTAAAGTTTATACATGTATCGAATTCACGAGAGAGGAAGGCAAATACAGAAGTGTTCCAAATGACAGGTTATGAAAGATGCAAAGTCAGAATCATCAAAAAGAAACAATTGAGATTCTTTGGATACATAAATAGTCCCAAATGAACTTACAATCTGTTATTTTATGGAAAGATTGAACGGAGGAGGAGCAGACGGAGAGAAAAGACGACATACACTACATAATATGGCCAGCACAACTTTGTGAAAAAAAAACCGAACCGACCAGGAAGACAGACAGACAGACAACAGGGAA
>NW_004798215.1:228797-230121 GCF_000002075.1 Aplysia californica | reverse complement strand
TTTGTGCCTTTAATCAACGTTTTTCAGAAAGATCCACACAGAAATGTGTTCTTTAATGGACATGAAAGGTGTTGAGCCAGAAAACAACAATTTGATAAAAATTCACAAACCTGTGAAAAAATGCAAGTTTCTTCACTTTGATTATATTGACGAGAGCCTGATTCCCCCCACGCTGCCTCACATATGCACTTGTTGATAAAAGGCAATCTTCCCAATACTATGTAATGTTCTGGTTATCTTTTCACTTACATGCTTTATTTCTGCAAGCCTAAATGTTCTTATTCAAATCTCTACTGGTAGGTCATTCGTTTTTCTTCATATAATCCACCAAGTTTGAGTGGCTGAGAGAAACATTTTAAAAAATTGATCTTCAGAGTGTGAATGGAAGGACAGTGTTTTGTAAACACAAAGGTCTCAACGAGATCATTTAGCTGACTGTCGACTGTCGAGTCGCTAGCATTTTTAGGTCGACAACGTCGGCGGCTGAGAGGGGACAACGACGTGACCGAACTACTTCAAAGACAAAAGTCACCTTCAATGAATTCTTATGTCTGATAAACTGGGATTTGTGGAACGCAGGAATGTTCTTTTACTCATAGACCTGCTCCATATCTCAATTGTCGGGTCCGGCAGTGACGTGGTTAAAGCTTGTTTATTTGTCTTGTTTTTCGTGGAAAAAAATACTTACCTATCATGAAGAGAAGTCGAGATATTTGCGATTGAAAGAAATGGGTGTTGCCTGGCTTCAGATGTACAATTAGCGAGAAAATGGCCGCCAAAGTTTGGTAACTTACAACGGTTAAGAGTCCGTAGAAACTGAAAAATTTACACTTTTGTACCTTAAATCAACCTTTTCTCCAAATCCACACAGAATGTGTTTTTAAATGGACCTTAAAGGGGCTGACGAAAAAAAACTCACCCAAAATTCGATAAAGCCAAACCTGTTGAAAAACATCTGTACCTTCAATTTCGTTATTCTGACGAGTGCCTGATTTCATCATTTATTTTTATTATGAGGCTTCACGAATTAGAAGCCAAGAGAGAGACCCGCAAGCCGCGCACTAATGTGGCACTCTCTTTTCTTCCATTAATGGACTCATGCTGAAACACAGTTTTTGAAGCACTTTGTGAGTATAGTTTCTGTTGAATATTTTCCTGATTTGTGACAACAGGCAGTAAACCTTTCTCTTGGCATATTTGAGAACAGTATGTCTAGTGTACACTTTTCCAACTTGAATGCTTTATTTTTTAAACAATATTTTGGTAAATAACTTTGCAGATCTCATAACATGGAGCTCCTTTGCTGAAATTATATTATTCTTTG
>NW_004798215.1:221249-228697 GCF_000002075.1 Aplysia californica | reverse complement strand
TTGGATACATAAATAGTCCCAAATGAACTTACAATCTGTTATTTTATGGAAAGATTGAACGGAGGAGGAGCAGACGGAGAGAAAAGACGACATACACTACATAATATGGCCAGCACAACTTTGTGAAAAAAAAACCGAACCGACCAGGAAGACAGACAGACAGACAACAGGGAAGAATGGGGTACCATGATCGGCAGTGTCTGCTCCAGACCTGACACCTGGAGAAAGAGAAGATAATCCTTGATTCTGACGACGTATTATTGTACCCTTCTTTTGTCCCCTGTGCCCAATCTGACAGATTCTATTCTACAATGTATTTAATTCTCCCCAGATAATCTTGGAGATCCCCAGTTTAAAATGTCTTCTGTTATTTTTTAGTAAGAGTTTTACTGCACTTGCAACACTTTAAGGTCGTATAAATGTCTTCAGTGTGTGTGACGCAGAGACTACACTGACAACACACACGGTATTCTTTTTCAAAATAAAAGTTAGGGTACATGCCACTGGTAAATATAGTCGCTTTTAAGCTCAAGGGGGCTATCCCCCCCCCCCCAAAAAAGGTTTGAGAAAATTTAGGTTAAAGCTTTTGCCCCTTGTTCAGTTTCTTTAAAAGACAAGGAGAGTTTTTTCTATAACCAAACAAATATACTCATCAAAGAAACCAAACTTCTCCTATAGGTAGTGAAATACCCACTTTTGGTGCAGGTCAAAATTTCTGGAAACCCCCGAAATCTTGGTTAGCCCGCCTGTCCTTTAAAGCGACCATATATCAGTAGATAACCCAAGAGTATGAATAAATTACCCTGGCATAGCCTGTTCTCAACGGAAATCTTTCACTCTGTAAGGATGTAGAGGACACACACAGAAAGTATATTATTACATGTCCGACCAGCAGCAAAGCAAAGGCAGTATTGCGGCACATTTCAAATCTTTGCACACAAATCATGTAAACGAATTTAATTATTTCATAATATACATGATGTTTGTAATATCCCTGTAATATTAGTTAAATGAGCAATAACTGTGTTTGGTTCACTATTGTTAATTGCCGTAATCATGTCTCCTTGTTTGAATGTATTAATTTGTCACTCTTCAGGAGGAGCAATTCAAGTTATGATTCAGTAGTGTCATAAACATCCAACATGGTCGGTTGCTGTTTTCTGTGTACGATTGTTGTGCTAGACTATCCGTGTGTATCTAACTTATTGTGAGGCATCACAATGTTGACTTACTTTTTCCTTTTAAAACAAACCCAAACCCCCATAACAACAGAACTGATAACATCTTGGAATAACCAAGTGACTTTTTTTTTTTTTCAATTAGTTGTTTTTCGTTGTTGTTGTTTTGTTTCGTTTTGTTTTTTTTTGTTTTCGTTTTTTTGTTTTTTAATTAAGTGCCTCAAAACAGAGTGTCCTCAAGCGTAGTCGAAGAATCAGAACACACATCCTCAATGAGGTAATCTTTTGTATTCCACCCCCTCCCCTTTTTTCCCTACCTCGTGACATTACTTCTACTTCTCCAGCTATCTGACCCCTCCCCCACCTTTTCCCCCCTTTCCCCACCTTGTGACATCCACTCCACTTCTCCCGCTATCTTAACCCCCCCCCCTTTCCCCTCTAAACAAAAATCCACCTTGTAACCGAAGCTGCCTCGTCAAACAAGAGATCACAACTGATACCACACAACCCAAATCTTACCCAAATCTTATCTCCTTTGTTTCTTTGCTGTACCTACAATGTCCTGACAGAATGATTTCCCCTAGAACCACACGCGTAATTGTAACTGTAGAAGTTTTACGCCACTATCAACCCTATATCATATAACATTTAGGCCCGTCTGTTAGGCAAGGCCAACCCAGGCTGAGAGGATTCGACGTCGCAGCAAAAAGAGGGAGCTAGAGCTACATGTTTTCGATGAATAATCCCCCCATACGATAGTCGAACTCCATTTTTTCTGCGTGAGACAGCGAAACGCCTTACCGTTACACCACAGACGCAACGATTATATAAATCAAATCTAGATTTCTAGTCTCCGCCTGTACTGCAATTTGGATTGAAAACCTCGTAGTAGTAGTAGTAGTAGTAGTATGGGGTTTTACGGCGCTCGCAACTGCTAAGGTCATATTAGCGCTCGTATCTGACATTGTCATGTATAGTCATGAACTCGATAAAGGACAACTTCTGCTAAAATTGCTACTCTTGGTAATATTTGAAGAACATTGATAATAGAAATATTGGTTCCAAGCTAAGATAGTAGTCAGATGTGTGCATCTTTACTTAAAATCAAATCTAAAACATAATAAGTTGTTTGTTGTTTGTTTATTTTTCTCCCTCAGATTGGTATGCTTGGGTTGTTGCTTTTTTATCCTTCAAAAGGCAATTAAAAAAACAATGAAAAAAACAACAGAACCAAACCAGAGCATGAGATACCAAAGAACCCGAGGGTCTACCAAAGAACCCGAAGGTCTACCAAAGAACCCGAGGGTCTACCAAAGAACCCGAGGGTCTACCAAAGAACCTAAGGGTATAAATTCTTTGTTTCTCTCTGCGGCATCCTCTATCACGTTCTGACGACCAGCATGTCAAGACACACACATAGAGACACATAGAGACATACAGACAAGGTATCATTACTCCCTCCCCCCCCCTCTCCCCACCACACACAGCATGCCTGTAAGTCCTTACCCCGCTGTACGTTTATTATATTTCCTGACCCAAATATCGGCAAAGTTCCTTGAGGAATAGAGCACCGGGCTACGGGTCTTTAGAAAAGACATAAAAGAACCCCTCTATTTTACAACACAGTCTTCCTCGTGTATTATCCTTGCCAAAACCTCCCAAAGGGAAAAAGACTAGACTCAATTTAGATTTATTCATTGTGTGGGTTTACAGCAGGAGAATAGGGTTCAGGTAGGAATAAAAAAAAAAACCCTCCTCCATTCTGACAGTAAAACAGCTCTTGACCCAAATCAAAAGACATGTTCTGAGCGACATAACAGGTTGTAGGTTGTAGAGGGGGACTGGGTGAATGGCTAAGGCATCGGCCACGCTTCTTTGTTTATACAGTCGGGCGTAGTGTTAGGGGAAGAGTGACTAATCTTGTTCTGATTCCAGCCGTATAGACCTATATACGGAGTTACGTGCCTTCAGATTCCAGGACAGTCATTTAGATTGAAAAGGGTCGCGGGGTAGGCCTATTATAGATCGAGAAGGGGGAGTAGGTATGGTTTTTGGTTTGCTTAGTGTTTTTGTTTTTTTCTCGCTTATTTTTGGTTTTAAAAAATATATTTCTAAAAGTGATTTTTGTCTTCGACATTGGCGTACAAAAAGGAGGCGACTATATCCCCTACCTAGTCACCCCAATTTGTTGTTGTTGTTGTTTTTTTGTTTTTTATTTTTTTATTTTGAAAATTATTTTTGTTTATTTCATAGGCTTATTATTACAAATAATTATGTGATTGGCTGGTCAGAGGAGAAAAGGAGTTACGGTGTTCATAATGATATAACAGAAGTTGTGACGTAGTTTACATCTTTGCTGTTATTGATGTTGTCGTTTTTGGTTGTTTTTTGTGTGTTGCGTAATGTAGTTGTTGTGCTGTTGTTGTTGTTATTGTTGTTATTTTTGTTGCTATTGCTGCTGCTGTTGTTGTTGTTTTTGTTGTTGTTGTTATTTTTGTTGTCGTGTTGCTGAGTGTGTGTGGTAGCCTATCCGTTCGAAATGTTTGCAGCCCCGAAGAGCGTGCTCTTCGCCAGGGCCACCGCCTCTCTTAGGTAGCGGGTGAGGCAGTCCAACCTCCCTGAATCCTCCCCAAAGTTATGCCAGTGCCGGACCTCCGTGACGGGCATCTCTGCAGCCAGTGCTCCAAATCTTGGGGTTCCTCCCTGCACAATGGACAGATTGGGTCCGATGTTCCGTATATTCTATTGTTGTAGGCCAGCAGCCCAGAGAAGTGACCGGTCCTGAATTTTTGCCAGTAGTCACTGGTCAACGCGGGACTTGATTTGAGGCTCTCGTTTTAAGAAAATTGTCCTGTATCTTTCCTTCTTCTGGGTGTAGAATATCGTAGAGTCTTTTTTTTTCCTAGTATGGGATTTTACGGCGCTCGCAACTGCCGTAAAACCGCATACTTAAAAAAAAAAAAGACTCTACGATATCCTATTACCGTAGAGTCTTTTGTGGTGAGTTTTTATCTGGGCGCACGCACTTTTCTATGTGAGGCAGCGTGGAGGAATCAGGCTCTCGTCAAATTATCAAAATGAAGAAACTTGCTTTTTACTGTGGGTTTGTGAATTTTTCTCAAATTTTGTTTTTTGGCTCCACACCTTTCATGCCATTTAAAGAACTCATTTCTGTGTGGATTTTTCTGAAAAACGTTGATTAAAGGCACAAAAAATGTAAATTTTCAGTGCTAATCTTAAGCTAAGGAAATAAGTAATCTTTGGCGGCCATTTTCTCACTAATTTTATCTCTGAAAACAGGTGACCCCCACCTCCTTCATTCGCAAAAATCTCGACTTGTATTCAAGATAAATGGATTTTTTTTATCCAAATAAAAACAAGTAAACAAGCTTTAAGATGATACCTATAACTCTACATGCCCAAAAATTGACGAGAGCCTGATTCCACCACGCTGCCTCACATTAATATTTGTAATATGGTGGCCTGGGCCCGCCAGCGCTGTTGCCAGTTTGGCATTACTGTCAGCGAGATCGTTGCTGAGGATTTCGCAGTGACCACGGATCGTGTTTCTGTTGTTGTTGTTGATGATGATGATGATGATGAGGATGATGATGATGATGAGGATGAGGATGAGGATGAGGATGAGGATGAGGATGAGGATGATGATGATGATGAGGATGATGATGATGATGATGATGATGATGATGATGATGATGATGATGATGAAGATGATGAAGATGATGATGATGATGATGATGATGATGATGATGATGATGATGATGACGATGATGATGATGATGATGATGATGATGATGATGATGATGATGATGATGATGATGATCCTGACATTGTTCTAAAGATTGTTATCGATAGTGATGACATTAACTTGATGATTTTTTCCCATGGTATTGTTGTTATATTGTTGTTACCTTCATTGTTGTAGACAAAGTACAACCTTATCGAAAAAAACTTCACTTAAACTAATTACAACAACTACAACCCTAACGTACTACTGGCCTAGACACCCTCAGCCGCTACCAAAAGCTCCCATACTCTACCCGCTCCCCCCTCCCCCAACCTCTTAAAAATAGTATCCAGCCCAAAACCCCTAACTAATAATAACCCTAGTAATCTTCCAACTTAGAACACAACATGTACCCCTCAACCAACATCTCGACAGGATTGGAGTAAAGCAGTCTGCTGCCTGCCCACTATGTGACTGCCCCTCAGAGACAGTGGAACATCATCTGTTCTTCTGTAGAAAACTAACTGATTTAAGGGGATGTTTTCTTCCCAAGCTACCCCACACATCTAACTGCCTCTACTCCTCAAGACAACAATTAGAACAAACATGCAGCTATTACAGAATGGCATCATGCAGAAGAGTTAACGCTCAGATGCTACTGGATCGCTAACAACAACAACAACATAATAACCCCAGACCTCTTGCCTCCATCCAATAATCCTAACCCCTAACCACAGAGTCAAACTCAATAACTTATAATGAATCCCTCAACGATAACCCCTTACGCATATCCTAATATCTTTATGACGACACCACCTCACCAACCCCGCCCTGACTCTTAACCGGTGCACCCGTTTTCGTCCCACATCTTCGTGTCACTGCCCGTTTTCGTCCCACTTTCTTCCGCTGCGATTTCGCTCGTTTTCGTCCTAGATTTGCAATAAAAAATGTATCTGATCATTCTTTCAATACCTATAATTGACCCCCCCCCTTTCTCTATCTCTCTCTCTCTCTCTCTCTCTCTCTCTCTCTCTCTCTCTCTCTCTCTCTCCCTCTCTCTGTGATGTGCGGAGGTTGTGATATTCTGAGACGTAGCATGCTGTATTTTGTGCAATTTGCAGGAAATTTCAGCCTATCATCTCTGAGACAGTTGCTGACTGATTGTAAACATTTCAGCCTATCTATCATCTCATGAGACAGTGGCTGACTGATTGTAAACAATGTGCACATTTTGCCATGGATGTATAACAAATTTGTCACAAGACTTTAATTACAAGGATATTTCTAGAAACTGTTTTAGCACAGACATTTATTTTGCAAACTTGTTTAAAACAAATGACAGGCATTGTGGTGAAATCAGGCGCTCGTCAAAATAATGAAATCGAATAAACTGGCTTTTTCTATCAGTTTGGCAATTTGTTTCGGATTTTCTGTGTGAATCTTATAGAAAACTGTTGATTTAATGTACACAAATATAAATCTGCAGTTTTTAAGGACTCTTAAGCTTTGAAAGTCGCTAAACTCTGGCGGCCATTTTCTCGCTAATTTTCCCTCTGAAACCAGGCGACCCCCACCTCCTTCAATCACAAATATCTCGACTTCTATTTATTTTGGGGGTTTTGTTTTAGTAGAGGTTTTACTTCTATTTATGATAGATGAATAATTTGTTCCCACCGAAAGGAAGATAAAAGAATAAACTTTAAAAAGATACCTAAAATTCCACATGTGCTAAAATTGACGAGCACCTGATTCCACCACGTCGTGACACGTCCCTCCATCACGAAATCTTACCTCCACCTCCACCTCCACCTCCACCTCCACCTCCCCCCTGTTGATGTGATTAGAAACGATTTTTTTTCTACGCATCGTAAAATCATTTATTAAGAATCGGAATAGTTATTGCAGTAGCTTATAACGTAATCGAATCAATGTGGAACGACAATGCGAACGGCGAAATTCAAAAATGAAAACTGTGGAACGAAAACCCTTTTAACATCTATCCCCAAGCCCAACCCATAACCTTTACCGTCACCCGGAACCTACCCTAACTTCTAACATTTCATTAATCTAAATAAGCATACAACTCTTTTCCTCAAACTTTCCGCCTCTAACCCGTCAAAAGCTAACAGTAAACCCCCATCTCCCACCCCAAACAGTTACGGTACCCGATCAGCAATGAGGTTAAATAACAAGGGAACTAACCGCGCATAAAACACACACGATCGTTATGATTTCCCGGATTATCGACCCTGTTACGAATCGATAGAATCGAGAGCAGTTAGAAATAGTTCTTTAGTCAAGTCCAGCAAAGATTCTCCACTTGCACAGAATCTTTAAGTCTTCGTGTCCAGAGAAGGGATGAAACAATTATCGTGTCTTGTTTATTAATAGCAAGGCACACTCGGGCGCATTCCTTTGAGACGATTTTTTTTAATGCATTATTTCTTTTGTGTGCATGTATTTTAAAAATAATAATTTTGAGATTTAAATTTATTTTATTTAAAAAAAATTTTTTTTTTTTTTTT
>NW_004798215.1:218466-220215 GCF_000002075.1 Aplysia californica | reverse complement strand
CACACACACACACGTACACACTCACATACACACACACTTACACACACACGTACACACACACACACACACATACACACACACATACATACACACACTCACACATACACACACACACACACACACACATCATCATCATCATCATCATCATCAAGAATGCCCTAAAGCACCACAAATAGAAAATTAATCAAAGAATATAAAAATGAAAACAAATGCATGGTGGTGTAAATGTTACTATGAAATGCATACCTGGCACAGAAAAATGACTGAAACTGAAAATTTCGCTTCTATAAACGTTCTTTCCTTTTGAGTCAGCGACTCTCAAAGGATACAGATTTACATGTACGGGTTACTCTTGCAAAGCTAATGTGAGGCAGCATGGTGGAATCAGGCTCTCGTCAAAATAATGAAATCGAAGAAAACAGCAGTTTTCTCCCTGCTTAGCAATTTTTATCAAATTTTTGTTTTTTGGCTCAACACCTTTTATGTCCATTTACAAACACATTCATTTGAGGATTTCACCGAAAACGTTGATTAAAGGCACGAAAATATAAATTTACAGTTTTTATTGACGGCCATTTTCTCGCTAATTTTACCCCTTAAATCAGGTGACCCCCACCTCCTTCAATCAAAAATATCTCCACTTCTACTGAAGATGGACGGGTAATTTTTTCATTGAAACCAAGTCAAATGAACAAGCTTTAAGATGATACCAATAACTCAATATTCTCAAAAATTGACGAGAGCCTGATTCCACCACGCTGCCTCACAAATGAAACACGCTTGCCAAAAGTTCTTTACGAACCAAATTTCACAAGAAACAATAACCTGCCTAGAAGTATTGCTCACGAGCTCAGCCTCTACAGGAGTTCAACAAACAATACATTAACCATCAAAATTGACAGCAGAAGGACAGCATACAATAAAATAGTGCGGTCAAAAATTCATGGAGCAACTTATCGTCAAATATCTCCTCAACTATTGAAAATAAACTCTCCAGCTTTTGCACAGTGACTTGTATCAATTTGTCTTAACAGATCAAAATTTTTGTAAACACCTGTTACCTCTATTCTAGGAAATTCCTTAATAAATACTAATTTTAAAAATCCAAGTGGGTGGTTTCTACTGATTTTAAAAGGCTTACAGCCGGAGCGAAATCTCTTTTCAAGGCAAGTCCGTAATTTCTTTTGGTCTAATCACGAGATTATCTTTATTGAATGCCTGATTTGAGAGCTTTTATTGCAAAAAAAGGTGTTCCCTATAAAATTAATTTCT
This sequence comes from Aplysia californica, assembly GCF_000002075.1. Lineage (NCBI taxonomy): Eukaryota > Metazoa > Mollusca > Gastropoda > Aplysiida > Aplysiidae > Aplysia > Aplysia californica. The sequence goes on along the minus strand of NW_004798215.1, from coordinate 218,943 downwards.
TGTGAATAGTTTTGCTACTAAAAATTGTCATTGGTGAGGTGTGACGTAAGCCATATGCGTATACAAAATGTGTGTGAGAGGAGGGAAGTGTTGTCAACAATTACATTTTGCGCGTGAAGGAGATTCGTAGTATTTTATACAAATTTATTAAGAAAAGATTTTAATCTAGCCTCAACTCCTAGTGGAAAAATATGATTTAGTTAGACAAATAGAGACAAACTGCTATACAAAGTATGGATGACATTGATTTACCCGTTGTAAAGATATTGGAAGAAACGTTGCGCCAAGACGTTTTGACCGCACTATAGTAGAAATACATGAAAACTATGTTCATGAATGTTACAGGCCAAAAATATATATATTTGCAGAGAACATTAACATACACCCATGTGTGTCTGTGATATGGAGCACATGCACTACGAACGCACATGACACACACGCATACACACATACACACTTGCACACACAAACTTACTC
>NW_004798215.1:212294-213435 GCF_000002075.1 Aplysia californica | reverse complement strand
ATAGATAGATAGATCGATAGATAGATAGATAGATAGATAGATAGATAGATAGATAGATATAGATAGATAGATATGATATATCTTTACATGCATATACATATGTAAATATAGAGCACTGATTTCAAACACAGAGCTGCATAGTGTATATCATCGTCCCAGCGGAACGTTTGAGACACGCCGTAATAAAACTGTAATGGCTTTTACCCGGGAATTGAACTCATGCTTTCTGCACGAAACGGCCAGGGGCCTTAACTCATTGAGAGCACGCATTCTGTAATTCGGTAATGCCAGCAGACACACGAACGAGTCTGGGTAAACCCTAAAGGCCATAACTCTGGTTTACAGCTATTCACTTATTTCATTGAAATGTTGTGTTGTGTAGTCTCCCCTGTCGTGTTGCCATACCAGGGACTCTATTTCAAGCAAACTGTGGCTTAGACCTTTTACATTCCTGACCCCTTCAATTGGAGTCAAACCTGCTTCAACGGCTGCCTGTCCAAGACAATTGCCTTTACAAACAACCAATCCATATGCCCCCTCACCCCCCACCCTCCCACCCCTTTTTTTTCTTCTTTTCTGCATTAAAAAAAAAAATAATATCACTGTCCAAAAAGACCACCTTTCTAAGGTGATCACTTTTCTCCTCGACAATGAAATGCCGACTTTGGCAAGTTCGACTGTATCTAAATTCTGCCGGTTGGGGGCGTAAAACATCTACAGTTGCTGTTTTACTGACCATAAGAGCGTAAGTAATGGACAGGCCAACCATCCCAGGGGGGACGACTCCCCTGTTGAGCGTGGTGAACAGAGTGGCCGCCAGGATAAAGGCGTAGCTCATCATGTCCAGGCGGGACTGGATCCACCTGAGGACAGACACAGACATCCGGGAGCCAGTTAGTCACAGGTATTAAGCCCCACATTTTGATTGTATTTTTCTGTTTAATTAGCAGGTTTGTATTTACTCTGTGGTAAAGGTTGCATGTGGTCAGTTCTGTCAAAATTCAAATTCTAAATGAAGACAAAAAGCAAAAAAAGATGTATAAAGACACAATTGATAAGCAAATAAAACCTCCTCCTCCTCCTAGTCCTCATCATCATCATCATCATCATCATCATCATCATCATCACCATCATCATCATC
>NW_004798215.1:210288-211340 GCF_000002075.1 Aplysia californica | reverse complement strand
TCTCTCTCTCTCTCTTTCTCTCTGCCTCTCTCTTTCAGACTCTTTTTCTCTGTGCCTCTCTCTCACTCTCTGTGCCTCTTTCTCTCTGTTTCTAGCTATCTACCTCTCTGCCCTATTTTCTCTGCCTCTAGCTATCTACCTCTCTGCCCTCGCCCCTTTTCTGCATTACCACACACCATTTACAATGTACCTGAAGTGAGCAAAGACAGGTGAGCGGTTGTTGGAGGCGATGCGCTGCAACTGACAGGATGAACGGATGTAAAATTGCTGGAGAAAGAAATATAAACGTAAAGTTTAGCCATGAATTATTTCGAATTCTTGAACTAGCTTGTAACATCTTAGGGTCACCGTGGGCTCACAGTGGGATTGCAGCTGTCTCAGAGGTATAAAACATGACAGGTTCTGGTCTTCGCCGTATGCGTAACGACATAATGGATTATAAAAAGAAGTATATCTATATAATTGAAGATATTTTTTTAAGAAGTGAAATCAGCCCCATCTCCCTTTCACCCTCCTACCCCGACCCCCATCTTCTCATCTCATCCCATCCCCATCCTTGGGAGAGGCACTTTACAAAAAAATTCCTTTTTAGTTCGGTCCTTTCGGAGATGGACGTTAAACTCGGAGGTCCCCTCTCTTAAATAACCTACACGTGTAGATTGGGGCATTAAACTTATTCCCAACGCGCACTCAAATGACCTTAGGCAGTTGCGAGGGCCGTAAATCCCACTCCAAAACTAAAGAAAAAACCATGTTATAGCCATTTCACCTCATTTCACCGTTTATTTCTCCTGATCGGCCAACAACAAATGTCCAACCTGAATGAAGTAGAAGATGATGATGAGGGGAACCAGGACGCCCACAAAAGGCGGGAAAGTGACGCAGATGACCACGGTGATGCCCACAGCAAACAGGCCGTGCTCGATGACCACCTCCAACTCCAGGAACAGGTCAGAGTCCAGGACGTCTAGATCCTGTGAAGAAACAACACGACGCCATGTAGTAGTGTGGGATATTGGTCAGTGTATTAATTATGTTTGCTTGTTTGTTTG
>NW_004798215.1:207581-210094 GCF_000002075.1 Aplysia californica | reverse complement strand
CTGTCTTGTTGTCCGTTTGCGTGAGTGCACCTTTAAGTCTAACTTTTGTAACGTCTACTTCCATTGTTAACGACCAAGACAAATTTCTCCCTGTGAGATGAATAAAGATTGTCATTGTCATTGTCATTGTCATTGTCATTATCATTGTCATTGTCATTGTCATAACATGGTATGTGTTAATGTGGGAGATTGGTCAGTGTGTTTAGATAGAATGTGTTTAAAGTCTGTTTGTTTTCTTGTTTGTTTGTTTGTTTGTTTGTGTCTTAGGAAAAGGTTAGAGTCAAGTACGTCTAGATCCTGGGGAGATACAATAACCTGGTATGTGTTAGTATGAGATATTGATCAGTGTTTGTGGATTAGTTTCGTTTTATTGTGTTCGTTGAAGGTCTCCATGTCTTTTGTTTGTTTGTTTATTTGTTTGTTTATTTGTTCGTTTGTTCCAGAAGACATCAGGGTTCAGGACATCTAGATCATGGGGAGATACAACGACACGTCATGTGTTTATTGAGGGGTGTTGGTCAATGTTTGTTTGTTTGTTTGTACCAGGAACAGGTCTTAGTCCAGGGCACCCAGGTCCTGAGGACCAACAGCAAAACGTTATGTATATAGATTACTTTTTATGTATGTGTTGAACGTGTTTATGTTTGTTTGTTTTTTGGTTTATTTATTTGTCTATGTGTTTGCTTGTTTGTTTCAGGAAGATTATAGCCAAAGGGGTCCAGATACTAAGAAAGAACTTTTTTATTTTTTTCTTGGTGCTGTTTTATATTTGGATGCATCAAAACGTCTTACTGAAGGCGTGCATTTAGTTTCTCCCCTTTTCCTTCAGCGTGGCTCTTTAAAGATGGGCCTATTTAAAGAAAAGGTAGTACACTTTTAAGAAATTACCTGGCTAAATCATTCAAAAAATGTTTATGTCTCTTTAAAAATGTTTCTATCAACAGACACCGTAGAAAAACGTTTTTAGATCAGGGTTCCTCTTACTTCCCCCCCACACGATCCTCCTCTGGATCTCACAGGCCTTCATAAACCCCTAACTTTTCGAGAAATATAAAAATTTCAACAAAAATTAGCCCGCTGCCCTAGTTTTGACATTCAGAAACGTCTCTGGAGCCCCCAGGAATGGATCCCACCGGACATTCAAGCACCCTAGCTAGGGTTCCCTAGCTTAAGACTTTATGATCTGGCGAAATAATTTAATGCTTTTTGTGGCTCTTTTAAGATTTTTCTATCTACAGAGACACTGGCTAGAGTTTAGACAATACCTGGCTGAATCTATTGAGGATCCGGCCCATGGGTGTTGTGTCAAAGAAACTCATTGGTGTTCTCATGAGGGCGTCGAGCATGTTGGCGTGGATGACTCGTGACGTCACAACATGGCGGTATTGCATGATGGCGGAGTAGGTCATGCAGCAGGCAGCTGTGGGAAGAGAAGGGGAGGGGTGGATGAATGGAGATGGTTGCGGATTTGGGGGTGGGGGAGGGGGACATGGGTGTAGTGTGTAGGGGATGGGAGGGGTAGATGGACGGGGTGGGGTAGGGAGAAGGGATGGAGGTCGAAGGATAGGGTGGGAAGAAGGAGGCAGAGGAAAAAAAGAGAATGAGAAGGGGGATGGGGAGGGAAAGATGGATGAGGTCGAAAATTAGTGGAAAGGGGAGTAATGGGGTTTGAGTGAGCGTTATGAGGAAAAGACCTCGTTAGGTAGCTGGTCCTTTCCTTTATGTAATAAAAGCATTAACATTTCGAAAATTAAAGGGTGGCTGAGAGTTGGATTCAATCCCAAAAGGGCGCTGTTCAGGAAAAAATGCAAGTTCTTGCCTTATTTTCTGCTTTAAAAAAAAACAATTACATGTAGTCGCAACTACAACAACAACTACAATAACAAGGACAAAAACAACAACAAAAAAGACAACAGCAGCAGCAGCAACAACACCACCATCACCACAACAAAAACACTATCGACACCAACTTACTCTGAACCACTCCCAAACCGGCGTAGATCTTGATATAGTGCCAGTTCCTGTCCCATCGTCCCCCGCTGGCTGCGGGCAGGGTCGTGAAGTTGGCAAGGTCATGATCATCGCTCCACTGGGCCAGCCATGTGTAGGAGAAGTTGTAGGCGAAGTGGAAGCCCAGCACAAAGAGGACGCTGACACAGGCGTACTTGTAGCCATAGGCGCGGAGAAGGTCCAGGTACACGCTCCATCGCACCTGGTGGATAGGAATAACATTATGATAATCGAACCTGTTCTAATGACCACTTGTATAAAACCATCACATTATGCAGAAAGAAGAACTTCCAACTCCCCTCCCCCCTCCCCACTCCTCTGTGCGCTTTTCGATATTACTAACGACAAGTATAATGATGATACAGTCCAAGATGATCAACTGTATAAGGTTACCACGTTTTCTTGGAATATGGATGGCCGACTTGGATAGGCCTGATTGTCGTTTTATATCCGTGTTGCAGTCATGTTGCTGGGGATTTTGGTGTTGTTGTTGTTGTTGTTTT
>NW_004798215.1:204188-205415 GCF_000002075.1 Aplysia californica | reverse complement strand
TGTATGTGTGTGTGTGTGTGTGCATTGAAACACCAAACCAAAGTACCAGACAATAAAGATTGATCTTATCCTATGTCTTCTCATCTCATCTTATCTATCTTACCCGAATATGTTCAGACGTGCAGACAAAAAAGGCAGGGTAATTGAGATAAGACGTGGCAGAGAAAGAAACGAATCAAATTTGGAAGTTCCATTAAAGTGAAAAGGTCAGTAAGATCTACCTCACACGTTGAGTCCTGCCTGATTTCCTCCGAGATCGCCTTGAAAGGCTGAGGGCTTTTGGCCGGTTTATCTTTGAACTATCTAATTTGGCCAACATTTTGGCGGGCGGTTCCGGCTGGTCGTCTGCTGCTGTGACATCTCCATCTGACGTCAGAGACCTCAGACGGCGCAACATATCCTTCCGCATGGGCTCATCTGATGAAAAACAGAGTGCATCGTGTGGGTTGAACAACCATTTCTACACTGCATCATGTGAGGTTTATTGAGTTCTATATATTATTATTCATTTTTTAAATACTTTTGAGATACTGGGCGTCAAAGTTTGTGAATGTTAAAGCCAAAAGCAGACAGAACATTTTTCATGTGCATTTTCTAAGAACAGAATAGTCACAGCAGAAGGAGAGCATCATTTAGTGCCTTTCAGATAGAACAAGCCACAACAAACCGTAATTCTAAACATTCACACAACTTTAAATTGCATATGATGACTGTAAGATTACTTGAGAGGCAAGACCTCCGAATCTAACGTCCATCTCCGATACGACCGAGCCAAATTGGGAGGGGGGAAGGGGTCATTGAAATCCCCTCCAGAGAGCGCCTTAGTATATAACATTTGAACCTGGGCCATCTATACTATGGTCCAGTATGATACCAACTGAGGTTATTATCCCCCCCACCCCACCCCCCCTCACCACCAATCAATAACAGTGCATCTGGTTTGGTTTGACTACATAAAAGTACATCAGCTTGGCAAAGGCCACGTTGTGTGAGGAACCTGCAGGTGTAAGACAGACCGACAGAAAAAAACCAAAGGAAAGAAAAGCACGTAAGACCCACCACTGGCGTTCTACAAACTACATACCCACAAGTCCATCTGGTGTTTAGAGACCGTTGTTATGGCTTTAAAAAGACATTGATTTGACGGATGAAAAAACTCTCAGTTTGAAAATAATAATGTCAGAAAGCACGTATTAAGGGCAATGCCCGTGTGTGTGTATATATATA
>NW_004798215.1:201110-203690 GCF_000002075.1 Aplysia californica | reverse complement strand
CTGCTGCTGCTGCTGCTGCTATTGTTGTTGTTGCTCCTACTTGTGTTGCTGCTGCTCCTGTTGTTGTTGTTGTTCTTGTTGCTGCTCCTGCTGCTGCTGTTGCTGCTGTTGCTGTTGTTGTTATTGTTATTGTTGTTGTTGTTGTTGTTGCTGTTGTTGTCGTTATCATTATTGACCCATGTAATGATAAGCGCAGGTTTTCTACAGTAGCAGTGATGCTCTATAGAGAGTCTTTTGAGAAATAGTCAACGGCACATACTAGAGCTGTGCCCATTCGACTTTGCTAGTCGACATTCATGATTTTTGCACTATTCACAGCTATTCGAAGCGTGGCAGAGCAATTCGAATGCCACGTGATTTATTTTTGTTAATTTTTGTTAATTTTTTTTACAGATAATGGATTTTCATCTCATTTTTCTCAAACGTATTACAATTGGAAAAAAATTATATCTAAAATCACTTAGATAAATATAGAGAAATACTTTTTATTTGATGGTTACGAGACAGAGTGATTAGAGGAGCCAACAAGAGATACAAAATATTCCTCTAGACTCTCGACACCTCTAGAGAAGGTTATGTCCCTTACTTTCACTCGTAACACCATAGCCCAAGCAAGGACAGTTGACTCTTGAAGCGCAGCGAATGTTTTTTTCCTCATGAAGTTAGCTATCACAATAATAAGCTTCTCTACGATCAGAAAAAAAGCATTCGACGGCGATGTGGATAGCGGAAGTTCGGGAGGGGGTTATAGTATATATAAGAAAAAAAAATGTCTTGTCAGTATGTTAGTGTTTTAGCGCCTATAAATGTCCGCTTACACTGTATTCTTCTCAGGAAGTTGAGGTTGTTTCAGAATGCTCTCAGGTCTGCTGGGGTAATAGTGCAGATTGTGAAGCGCAAAGAGCTTGCTGTTTAGCGGGGATTTACGCTATACAAATGCTATCTATTATTATTATAATTAAAAAGCCATTCGACGGCGCTGAGAATAGTTAGTTAATGTTGTATAGCGGAAGGTAGGCCTGGGCCTGTCGTATACAAGAATAAAAAAGCTTCGACAGAGGAATTTGAATAGCATGAATAGAGAACTCACGCTTCGAAGCTTCGCTGAATTTTTGTTTCCTCAAAATCGCATTCCTCATAGAGCTTTGTTTCGTAACGTGCGTTTTCGATTAAAGCAACCCTCGATGTTATGTGCGATAAACTGTCGTTCATTGAGCCATAAATTATGATAATCACACTTGATCACTACACTTCATACATTACCGTAAAATAATCATCTTCAACACCTGTCACCAGCACAGCGGTGCCTTTTCGACCTGACTATCCCACGTTAGCGATTCTTGCGCTATTCACAATTCTTCCATATGTGACAGGACAGAGCCATTTGAATGCCGTGTGAATTTTACAGCAGATAATAAAGTTTTATCTTATTTTTCTCAACCAGTCGTAAAATTAGAGCATAATGAATATGTGAGGCAGCGTGGAGGCATCAGGCTCTCGTCAAAATAGTCAAAATGATGAAACTTGCATTTTTCTGCAGGTTTGTGAATTTTTATCAAACTTTTGGTTTTTGGTTCAACACCTTTCATGCCCATTAAAGAACTCATTTCTGTGTGGATTTTTTTCTCTGAAAAACGTTGATTAAAGGTACAATAAATGTAAATTTTCAGTTGCCAAGGACTTTTAAGCTGAGGAAATAACTAATCTTTGGCGGCCATTTTCTCACTAATTTTACCTCTAAAAACAGATGACCCCCACCTTCTTCATTCGCAAATATCTCGACTTGTATTCAAGATAAATGGATATTTTTTTTCATCCAAATAAAGACAAGTGAATAAGCTTTAAGATGATACTATAACTTTACATGTCCAAAAATTGACGAGAGCCTGATTCCACCACGCTGCCTCACATATACCTTAAATCATTGAGGTACACAAAGCAGCATAGCGTTGAAGAACTTACTTTCTTTTCATCAAATTCGCACGGCGCGAATCACCGGCTGTCACAGCAAAGATCGAACCAACAACTATGTTCAGTTTCTGTTAATCGCAAGGAACGAGTGGCACAAGAGGAAACGAAACAGGCTGTTTAGTGTTATCTGTTTAGTGTTATCTTTTAATGTATGTGTTTTTTTTCGCCCACGTTGACACAATTTAGGTCAAAACGCGACAAGACAATAACAAATAAAGCAAAGCAAGGCAAAAGAACCCAAAGCGAACCAATCTTAACAAAACAAAACGAAAAACAAAAACAAAACAAAAAGAAAAAAAAGAAAGAAAAAAACCCATAGAAAACAAAAACAAAAACAAAAACAAAAACAAAATCAAAAACTTTGTTCCAACACGTGACCAACCTTCAGCGTCATCCTCCGAGACGTCATCCTCGGTGGTGGTGGTGACGTCAGCGTTGCCCTGGGCCAGGTGCTGCACCAGGAAGCGGGAGAAGGCGCCATTGTGACTCAGGAGCTCCTCGTAGCTGCCCGCCTCAGACACCCGGCCCTCGTGCATCACCACGATGTAGTCTACGCGGGGCAGGAGGTGAAGGCCGTGTGTCACTAGGATGCGGGTCTGTGCCGGCGTT
>NW_004798215.1:199938-201010 GCF_000002075.1 Aplysia californica | reverse complement strand
CTGGACGAATGCCGAGCGCTGCTTCCTTCAACTACGCAGATCCCAAGTTTCACAGGTACCCTTTGTGTTTTGTGTGTGTGGGTTTTTTTTTGGGGGGGTCTTGTTTTTTGGTGGGGAGGCGTTTGGGGGGGTTGTAAGTGTTTTACGGCGCTCGCAACTGTATAAGGTCATATGATTGTCTTGAACAGTGTCATCATACTGTAGGGGATGTGAGAGGTGGTCGTTTGTAATGGTGATTATTTTTTTGGTAAGTGTTTTACAGCGCACGCAACTGTATAAGGTCATATGGTTGTCTTGTACAGTATCCTCATAATGTAGGGGAAGTGAGAGGTGGGTGGTCGTTTGTAATAGTGATTGTCTTCTTTTTTTGGGGGGGTAAATGTTTTCTAGCGCTCCCAACTGTATAAGGTCATATGATTGTCTTTTTTGGGGAGGTTTTTGGTAAGTGATTTACGGCGCTCGCAACTGTATAAGGTCATATGATTGTCTTTTTTTTTTTAAATAAGTGTTTTACGGCGCTCGCAACTGTATAAGGTCATATGATTGTCGTTTACAGTGTCCTCAAAATGTAGGGGAAGTGAGAGGTGGTCGTTTGTACCAGTGGTTTTGTTTTGTTTTTGTTTTTTTGTGTGTTTTTTGTTGTTGTTGTGTTTTTGGGTGTTTTTTGGGGGGTAAGTGTTTTTATTTTATTAAACTTTTTTCAGTTGGTAAGAAATGTTGAATTTTGCCCGGGTGGCGGCTGAAGCCTACTCTTATCGATTTTGGATAACATTTTCAGTTGGTAGGACATTTTGCATTTTGCCCGGATCTTTAAAGTGCGCAACCTGCACACTGGGCCTTTGAGATTTTTCGCCCTTGTCCGAGATGACAAGGTGTAGATCTTTCGAGTAGCTGTAGAAAGACTGCAAAAAGAGTCAGGAGCCCAGAGGAGGGGGCGTAGGAGATGAGGGGGTGGGGGTAGAAAGAGGAGTGGAAAGCAGACGACAGAACATTTTTAGAGAGCAGGAAAGGAGGTGAAAGGAGACAATTTTAGAGAAGAAAATCTTTCGGTCGCTACCCGGATTCGAACCCG
>NW_004798215.1:196273-197346 GCF_000002075.1 Aplysia californica | reverse complement strand
AATAGGTGAAGTTTTTACAATTTTTATAAGTATGAAAAAAAAGAAAGGCATGGAATACATTAAGAATATAATATGGCATCAATAGAAAATCTACTAATCTGACACTAATGTGGATTTTTTGACCAATATATCTCCATTTGTGGATAGCGAGAAGTTACTCATTTTGTCAGCACACCTCACATGTTGTAATTGTAGAAATACTATCTGCTCATCTCCCGTGGAGAGCCGCCAGACGGAAGCCAACACCCCATCCCCATAAATTAAAATGACAAATGTGCATGTATTTACATAAGGATGTCCAATTAAGCTTAACATCCTAGAACCCATTCATTCCTTTTTGGGTCATTTTATCTATCCATCCATCCCTCCATCCATCCCTCCATCCATCCATTCATCCATTCAACAATCCAACAAATTTTCGATCGATCGATATCCATCTACCCAGCGACTCCTACCTTCTCCCCAATCTCCGTGTTATCACCGGCAGGCAACATAGCAAGGTCGGGCTTCAGGGCGCACGCCTCCAGCACCCGTTCGTAGAACTTGGAGTCAAAAGCTTGGCCGAACTGAATGTTGGTTTTTATGCTGCTGTTCTGAATCCACGCCTGTTGTGGGACGAAGGCTACAGAAGCCTGGGAAGAAAATACGTGTACATTTGAGTAAAGATTGAATTGCAAATGGAGGGGGTGGGAGGGGGATTATGCAATTTCGAGGAGGGTAGGGTGGTTATAATCATATATTGTAATTGTAACCCCCCCCCCCAATACCGACATAAATAAGATCATCTAGAATGTGGCCTTCGATCCTGGAAGACAGACAGAGATATTCGATACAAAACATCCCCACACGAGATTCGAACTCACGTTTTCTACTTTAAACGGCGAAGCATTTAACTGGAAAGGGTTTTTTTGGGAGGGGGGTTGGGGGGAGGGGTGGCTGTGACATTGAAGTACTGTAAACCCTCAAGTCGCGGTTGGAGTAGCCCCTGGTTCTATGCATCCCCCCAGTACAGAAGACACATCCATCCATCCATCCATCCATCCATCCATCCATCCATCCATCCATCCATCCAT
>NW_004798215.1:193648-195127 GCF_000002075.1 Aplysia californica | reverse complement strand
GAATAATAATAATAATAATTATAATAATTATAATAATGGAAGGAAGAAGAGACGGATAGACTGATTGACTGGTAAACAAATGAATGTGGGGATTTTACTTTATTGGATATGCCGTGTGTTGGAAGGGAAGAGGAGAGGGAAGAGAGAAGAGTGGTGAAAAGGATGGAAGGATGAAGGTGCACAGTGCAATGTGGAGATTTAACGCCTCTTTCGAGATTGTGAGATTATTTAAGACTCTGAACCTCCGAATTTATATATCTTCTCCGGTTGGACCAAGCTAAATAGGGGAAGAGTCTTAAAACTCCCCAAAATGTAATACCTCCTGTTGGGATTCGAACCAGAGCCACCCGCTTGGTAGTCCAGCATGATAACAACTAAGACAAAGGAAGGTCGTGATGAAAAGATACTCGTAGTTGAAAGAGCATATTTATGGTTATACCTACATACTTGCCTACCTATCTACCTACCTACTTAATAACCCACCTACGTACCTACTCGTACCTACCTACCTACCTAGCTACCTACCTTCCTACCTACCTACCTACCTACCCACCCCCTCACCCACCCATCCACCTACCTACCTACCTACCTACCTACCTACCTAACTACCTACCAGCTGGATGAAAAGTACGAATTAAAGAACCCACTTTTTCAGAATCGGCGGCTCCGAAGAGTCCCAGCAAAAGTCAGCGCCCACCACCTGTACCGGAAGTTCTGTGGGGGGAAAGTCACAAAACATAAGTCGTAGGTGAGTTGTTGAAATTGTGTGTGGCGTTGTGTCTCAAAACCACCACAAGCGACATATAAAGACACAAAAAGACACCTGGCAACACAAGGGCGTCGAATCGAGCATTAAATAATACACCGAGAGACAATAAATCACTCAGGTATTTGAGTACCTTATCAGAACGGGACAATTACAGTCAGCTTCAATGGCCTGGTATATGCGATTCCAAGAAAAAGAATTGTCGACGGAATCATATACCCTGTAAATGCACAGTGAGACGACATTCTGCGGTACACTGACATAACGCCTCTTTCTTATTCACAGCAGTTTCTAGATTTTAAAAGCGTTTTGTTAGCGTAACCATTAAACCAATTTTGTATTCTAATTTATTTTTAAACACTTGACACAGTTTCCCTTTGATTTTTCACACAAGTAGGGTCAGGCTACCTATTTAGCAATTTTTTTTTAATGGCCCCAAAAAGGAAAAAAAAAGAAAAAGCGTTTTGTCAGCTTAAAGCAGTGTTGCCCATTGCGTGTCTCCTCGACATCTCGCGCTATAAGAGAACAGAAAAAAAGTAAAGTACGTACTTTCTGTATCTGCAAAACGTCTACCAATAAATGCTAGTACAAATCCTTTCACGCATTCATCAGACAATGCATGCTATGCCCATCCATCCTTCCGTCCATCCATCCATCCATTCATTCGGTTGACCATCCATCCACTTAGGGGCTCATACCTCTCTCTCTCTCTC
>NW_004798215.1:190174-191267 GCF_000002075.1 Aplysia californica | reverse complement strand
GTGTGTGTGTGTGTATGTGTGGCAAATGCAAAACGGTGATTATCAACAGTAGCATAAGTTGCTCCTATTATTAAATTAAAGAGTGGGGAAAGAATACGTCCCAATATTCAATAGCGAAATAGCATGCATGTGCAAACTGAAACGAGGAACTATGCTTCTGTAGTCAAAGCGACGTCCGTACACCTTTGAACAACAACATCAACACCGAAAACGCCGCTCCTTTACTCATCTCTCTCTCTCTCTCTCTCTCTCTCTCTCTCTCTCTCTCTCTCTCTCTCTCTCTCTCTCTCTCATCCTCCAATGTTTAAAAATAATGCCATCTTTAAAGTAACTGTACTCATCCACTCACCCAGAAGGTAGACGCTGTGTATGAGAACGTGTCAACGGCATCCACAATAGCGTACTTCAACAACACTTTCAACTCTGTGTTCCGGACATCCAAGATCTTCTGAGTGAACAGAGGCTCCCAGCCGTACAGTTTGATCACCTGGAAAGCCAAAGCGAACATTTAAAAACAAACATTGGAAACACATATTTCAAACAAATATTTAAAACACACCATTTAAAAGAAATATTCAAAGCGAACATTTAAAAACAAACATTTGAAATACAAATTTCAAACAAATATTTAAAACACACCATTTAAAAGAAACGTTCAAAGCCAACATTTAAAACAAATATTTGAAATACATATTTCAAACAAACATTTAAAACAAACCATTTAAAATAAACTTTCAAAGCGAACATTTAAAACAAACGTTTAAGGTAAACCTTTGAACATCCAAAACATTTGTTGAAAATGAACATTTAAAACAAACATTTAAAATAGTAAACATTTAAAACAAACTTTTAAAACGAACATTCAAAACAAAGCCAAACTCACCTTAATGCCGTTGAGCACCTCCCCCATAAGCCTGAGTCTGGCGTCTTTGACCTTCATCATCTGGTACTGGTAGGTCTTCATCTTCTGGGTCACCAGTAGGTTCACACCCAACGACAGCCCGATGAACCCCAGACCTGTGGAGTGAGTTACCCAATAACCGTTGACGAAACAGGATGGCAACATAGCCAGCCCCAGGACAGTATACAACAA
>NW_004798215.1:188215-189382 GCF_000002075.1 Aplysia californica | reverse complement strand
GGGGGAGGGGGGCGTAAGGAACGATTTCAAAAGAATAAAAAAGAGAAAAGAAATGAAAAGAGAAGATGACTTCTACAACCGCCTGCAGAGAGTCATCGACAAGCTTCCAGGTAGGGACATCAACATTGTCATGGGAGATCTAAATGCAAAGGTAGGTTCGGACAATAGTCACAATGAGGAAATCATGGGCAGACACGGATTAGGAGAGGCAAATGAGACAGAAAGAAAGGAAGAAAAAAAGAAAGAAAGAAAGAAAAAAAGAAAGAAAGCACTATATTATTACATCTTTTAAAAAGAGAATATTTTAAGATTTAAAAAGAATAGAAGAAGAAAGACGAGTATTTCAAAATATAAAAAATATTACATAAAAAAACAGAATTTTTTTGTCGAGTACCTAATTTCACCACGATGTCACACAAAATTAATGAACACAAATATATGTACACTTATTGCCTGAACCCACTTAAAAAGCAGCCTTTGGCCTTGGCTAATACTCTTTTGCTTTCCTTCAGGCCATATCGTTCAGACCAGTGGTTTTTAACCTAGGCTCGTTCGAACCCCAGGAGTGGGTATCAAGGAAGGTCTGGTGGTACTACAAGAACAGTCGAACCTGTTCTAACAGACACCTGTATAAGACAATCGTTTGTACAAACGGCAACTTTGCGTTTCCAGAGACGCTTGCGATTTTTTAAAAACTTTATAATGACACTGTGCAAGACAGCTACCTGTCTAAGACAACCTCATCTCTACTCAGCAATACGTGGCCATCTTGAACATGACCATTTTGTGTTCTTGAAAGTGTGGTAAAATGTATAGTGCTGAACGCCCTTTTCAACATTATTTTGTGTTCTTGATTTGACAAGACAACTAATTTAAGTACAAACCTCATTTTTTTAACAATTACCTTCCTAAAAATAGCTGCAATAGCGGTGCTCCTGACTCGTACCGCCATCCGGGCGGCCAGGAACTGACTAGAAGTGTTGAAGATTGTGATGAGGATTTTGGTGACCAGGAAAGCCAAGGCAAAGACATATCCGTGCCACAGAGGCTCTCCCTCGTTCTCCGCGAACTTGACAAACCAGCTGCGAGAAGGAGAAAACTATTGAATTATATACATATATAAATATAGATATGTCTATCTATCTATCTATCTATCTATCTATCTAT
>NW_004798215.1:184465-185738 GCF_000002075.1 Aplysia californica | reverse complement strand
ATTTATTTATTATTTATTTATTCATTTTTAATTGCAGTGTCTTAGTTTATAGTTTTGGTTGCATGTGTTTTGAAAAAATACGTAGATCTAATAGAATCTTCATCCAAAATCAAATATTCTAAATATTGAAAAAAAAGAGCAACAATATACCCCACGCATAAGGTAGGTACCATTCTTTTTTTTAAATAGTTGTTGGTTTTCTTTCTTGTTTTGCTTAGTTTTTCTTTAACTTAAAAAAATACATAATGCTTGATGGGCTTAGAACATTTAAACAGCTTGCCAACTTCTTGCTGAATTAGGTGATTGAAGTTAGATGCAGTGCTCTTTTCAGCAGAGTTCCTCGTCTGGGCAAATGTTGAAGAGAGTTTAGGTCTTGCGTGCAGGAATTGCGTGCAGTTCTTAGTTCCGTGCAGAAGTGTACATGCCTCCGTTGTGTGCCGCGAGCCATGTGTTTTGAGACGTGTGTCCTGTGCCGTGTTCCACGACATGGCATGTGCAGTGTGTTGTGTGCCATGTCCCACATGCCGTGTGTCGTGTGCTATGTGCCGCGTGCCGTGTGTCGTGTCCTAAGTGTCGTGTCCTAAGTGTCGTGTCCTAAGTGTCGTGTCCTAAGTGTCGTGTCCTAAGTGTCGTGTGCCGTGTGCCGTGTACGGTGTGCCATAGGTCATGTGTCGTGTTCCGTGTTATATGTCCCGTGTGCCGTGTGCTATGTGTCGCGTGCCGTGTGCAGTGTGCCGTGTGCCACATGTCATGTGTCGTGTGACGTGTGCCATGTCCCACATGCTATGTGCCGTGTGTCATATCCCAAATGCTATGTGTCGTGTGTCATATCCCACATGCTATGTGCCGTGTGTCATATCCCACATGCTATGTGCCGTGTGTCATATCCCACATGCTAGGTGCCGTGTGTCATACCCCACACGCTGTGTACCGTCTGCAGTGTGCCGTGTTCAACCACTTTCCCCATCATATCAATTGGCATTCTTGAACTGTGCGCACCAACTCGGCGTCATGCAGGGAATGTTTCAGACAGGCAAATATTATGTGCCACAAGAAAAACGGTGCTTTTCCATGAGCCAAAACAGTGTTTGAAACTGAAAGTGCTATTAACTCTGTTGTGTGCAATTCTTAACGAGTCGTAAATCAACATGCAACGAAATGAACATGCAAAAAAGTTGAATTGATTGCAAACGTAATTAAAACTTCAAAGAAATCACACTTTTATTGAATTTGATCAATGAAATCATTAGTACTTTTTAAAAATTATTATTAT
>NW_004798215.1:179257-181132 GCF_000002075.1 Aplysia californica | reverse complement strand
ATCCTCCCTGGCTGCCCACGCACGGAGATTCCCTTGTTTTCGAATGATGCATCCGAAAAAATCAACAACAAAAAACAAAACAAAAACACAGCAAAACAAAACAAATCAAAGCAAAAAAACGTACATTTTTTCCCACAGACTTCACTTAGTCAAACAAAAGGTGCAAAAGGCCTATGAGATTACTATACTCTATCTCTCCTCTCAAACTGTTTAAGAGATCATGCGAATGTAGGTCAGCTGATTGGAACAGAGTAGGCTTACGAGATGAAGGAGAGCAAAGTGATCACCCACTCCTGACAGATGTTCAACAAGTTCATCGCACAAGTTCATCACGGGTAAGGACGGTGGAGTAGAAACTGTTGAAAGTAGTGCTGATTCTGATAAGATAGTGCGCGTTCTCCTTCTTGTGACAGGGACAATAATAAAGGGTGAAAATTTGATATTGCTTTCTCGACCTGGTACAATGTATGTACTTGTACTGTCACAAAGACGCACTGTTTCGATAAGTTACAGTAAGTAAGCTTTTTACAATCCTTGCAAGCAAAAATCTTCTATCTATTTGTGGTTGCCGAATTTTGCTATTCAAAAGGCTTTTTAATGGCTGCATCGATCGACATGCCCTTTTCGCCAAAAAATTCTTTAAAATATTCTCCAGATCATGACGCCCTTGGTTTTATAAGTTTTGAGACAGTTTTGCTGCAAAAAGCTAAATTTCTTTATTTCGCCTCTCGCTTTTGTAGGCCGACGCTTCTGTCTCTGTAATTTAAGAAAATCCGCCAGGTTTGTTTATTTCAAGTCGTACTTCCGTTCGATACTATCGCGCATTGTCGCGCAATACTGAGCACTATTTTAAGTGTGCAACCTGTATAGATCCAGCCTCATGTTTTATTTTTTTTAACTTGGTGCCAAGGACTACTATATGAGTATAGTAGTCCTTGCTTGGTGCTAAATTCGACTGAGATCTTTTCGTTCGATGCCCATCAGCGCTTTTTCTGGACTCCTTTGTCTATTAGTATTATATATTTGGCAACTTGGAAACACGTGTGTCACTTTTCTCTCAAGATTTATTGCTCCATTCCAGTAGAGTATGTAGGCCAATGACTTTCAGTTGGTGCTAATGCACCGATCATTCCTTTCATCGAAAGGGGGCCCAGCTTGTATGTCATATGTGGCGTCCGTAGTCGTGTGGTAAGGCTACCGGACTTGGAATCGTGAGGATGCGGGTTTGGAGGTTAGAGCCTTGGATAAGGCCCAGGACGTTATTGTGTCCTTGAGAAAGCTAATTGACGCGAATCTTCCTCTTTTCACCCGGGTATGAATGGGTGCCCAATCATAGACAGCGAAAGATTTTGTAAGTATGTTGGTGTTTCAAAGCCTGTACAAGGTCAGCTTGCATGCACTCTATGCAACCCTCGAAGTTGAGATTCTTTCAGAATGCTATCAGGTCTGTTGGGGTAATGATATCGATTGTAAAGCCTATAAGAGCTTACTGTACAGCGAGTATTTGCGCTATACAAATGCTGTCTATGATTGTTATAAGTTTCGCAGATTACCAGAGAGTAACATACAAAGAGAAGAAGTGCTGTACTAAAAAAAACAAAGATTTCAAATATTTCTCTAAAGTACCCGTTCAACTTTGAAATCAAGTTCAAAACGTTTCAATAAGCACGATACGATCCGAAACTGTGACGAGAATGAACCACGGAAACCCATAAGAGATAACAATATAAAAATCCGAAGCAACACGTCGGCAAAAAGATACATGGTCGCTTTCAAGGACAAGCGGCTAACCCAGATTTCGGGGGTTTCCAGAAATCTTGACCTACACCAAAAGTGGTTATTACCCTACCTATAGGAGAAGTTTGTTTTCATTTT
>NW_004798215.1:156203-178601 GCF_000002075.1 Aplysia californica | reverse complement strand
CTAGCCAGAGAAGTTGTATTTACACACAAGATCTAAATAATATCTTTAAAAAGGAGAAGAGAAGAAAAAATACAACCCACCCCTCTCCAAAAAACCCAGCCCGGCCCCCAACTCACGAGTCGAGCCAAGAAGAGCCGTCTCTGGGACATGTGACGTCTGGGTTGGGAGAACAGGTAGCAGACGTAGGGGGCTGACGTCACCCATAGCCAGACGCAGGGGAAGAGTTCAAGGACGCTGTACCGGAAACAGTCGGTGAACTGAGGCCAGGAGTTGTTGGTCCACGTCAAGCCTGTGTCCTGATAATGGCGCGGAAATAAACATTGATTTATAATGACGTGTTGACTGGTAGTTGAGGGCGCAGAAGATATTCGAAGACGTCTCCGGCGAGCACCAAGGAACTATTCGGAGAGACGTACTCCCGCACACAGGTGCACTGCTTTGGGGGTCAAACTGCTTATTGTTTGCTGCAGATCACACTTATAGCCATAAAAACTGTCGTAAATCAATAATTTTCAAGAAAATTTCAAATTTCAAACCTAACTGCAAAATATCTAATTATGGGTTAAAATAGCCCCCCCCTCCCCGATTTTTTTACTTGGTCCGGAGGCACAAAGCATTTTGATTGGTCTATTTCTGTCGGAGACGTCTCCGGATAGATACTGCGGGTTGAGGGAGGTAAGTAAGCAAGCCTGTGTCCCCCCATAATGCCGGGGAAATAAACATTGATTTATAATGACGCGTTGACTAGTGGCGGAGATAGGTAAGTAAGTAAGCCTGTGTCTTGATAAGGGCAGGAAAATAGACGAAATTTATTACAAATAATAATGAAGAGTTTACAGACGGTACAGGGAGAGAGGAAGTAAATAAGTAAGCGAGTAAGCGTAATAATATTGTGTCCTGTCGAAGAACGAGAGAAATCAAGTGAGCCTCAGTACATGTATTTCCTCGACATATTATTATTATTGTTACCACGGTTCATATTTCGCGGACTTCGTACATCGCGGGGTTTTGTTTTGTTTCGTTTGTTATGTTTTGCTTTATGTCGTGCAGTGTTGTGTTGTGTGGTTTTGTTTCATGCTGTTGATGTTGTTGGTTTGTTATGTGTGTGTGTGTGGGGGGGGTCCTAGCCAGAGAAGCTGTATTTACAGAGTATTGTAGTATTGGCTATTCTAATTTTAGTAAATAAAATTATCAGCAAATGTAGACACATGTTTTGGGATTATTTTTAAATACCGTTCGTCTCTCATACGCTGGTACATTCAGAGGGCAAAATCTCAGTTTTCAACTTAATTACAACAGACTGGTCAGGTCGATTCTGAAAGGCTGTAGCGAACACATTAGAATAAGGTATCTGATCAGCAGCAGAGCATAGGTAATGTTGTGGCACGTTGCGAACTATCATACACATATCAGAAACACAAATTTGCACACCTCATAATGTTCACGTTGTTGCTAGGCTTTTGGGGGTTCATGTAACAAAACAGATTTTAAAAATCTGCCTGAACTGAACTATATTGTGAAGCGTGTTGATAAAATGAGTAACTTCATGGATTCGAGCACTATGGAAATAGGTATACCACGCTTAAAGGTGAAGATTGTACTATTTAATAAGTATGAAATAGTAAAAAGCTTATTATACTTAGAGAATATGCCATCAATTGAAAATCTACAAATTTGACCCTAGTGTCGATTTTTAGCCAATATGACCTTCTGTGGAATGCGAGAAGTGACTCATGTTGTCAGCACGATTCACGATTATTCTTCAGAGCAGGGCGTCTTCAAGCGTTGTCGAAAGATCAAAGTGCACGTTGTCAAGATGTTAAAGCTGTGAAAACCCTCAATAAGTATCTCCGCAAACCGCCCGTAGTCAGTTACACCCCACGTGAATCCATGCCTTTGTACCCGGGTGACTGTGTCTACGAATTAGGTTCAGTGACGTTTTAGGAAGGGTCTTCTGGACATCGGATAAGATAAGGTACATAATGTAATATCTTACTGATTTCAACACAGACACATGTGTTGCGGCATGGTAAATGCGCACACGCACGTCAACACACACACACACACACACAAACACACACACACACACACACACACACACACACACACACACACATACAAACACCCACGGGGACACACACACACACAAACACACACAGACACACGCACACAAACACACAAACACACACACACACAAACACACACTCAAACACACACAAACAAACACACACACACACACACATTTACATAAACAGACGCCCACACATGAATAGTCATAATTAGATGGGCGTACACAATTGCGTTATCCTCACCCACCTAGCAATAACTGAATAGCTTTAATGTGTCAATGATGGTATGAATGACTTATATGGACGCTCTTGCCCCTGGTAATTAGGACACAATCCTACCTGGACAATAGCAGGCCAGCGGTATAATGAAGGCACTCTGCATAATTATATTCTTAAAAGTTAAATTATGTTTAATGTGAATAAGACCCATGAAAGGAACCTTTCTGTTATAAGTGGGCGTTTTAGAAAGTAGACTGGGGAAATAGGAGTCTGTCCTTATAATGTATTGAAGTATGTCACCTTTTTGTCCAAGTCACGGTTCGTTGATTGGGGGGGGGGGGGGGTAAAAATACGACTTATATATTTTTAAAAAAAAGATATTTATTACTTACCCAGAACCGCTCCCCATGACAAAATTCCACCATTTTCAGGAGCGGCAAATGTAATGTTTACATCGGGCGTCAGCTGGAGCCTCTGAAAAGAAACACACACAGAAAGAATGATCCCTTTTGATGTACCGTCGAAATCGTCCACGGATGGAGGAGAAAGGTGGTTGTCTTAGACAGGTGGACGTCTTGGCCAGTGTCATTATAATACAAAACAAACACAAGAGGGGGGGGGGAGGAGTGATCGTTTGTATAGGCGATTGTCTTGGACAGATGGCCGTTAGAGCAGGTTCCCCGACAATGCTTTTCTCAACATTCATTGTCGACTCTGCTTTTTGCAATATTCAAGGTGGACTCGGAATCCATGGGAATTGTTGGTAGTATCATGGGAACAGAATTAATCCGATCATTTGTCTTTCTTTTTGTCGTACTCGAATAGGTTTGATAATTTTTTTGATGCCGTTGTGATTTTGCTGTTGCTGTTGTTGTTCTTGTTGTTGCTGTTGTTGTTGTTGTTGCTGCAGCTTTATTTGATGATGTTCCTGTTTCAATTATAGCTACTGTCATCATCGTAGTTGTTTCCACTATCACTTTTGTTGCTGTGTTTATTGTTGCTGTTGTCCGCAGCACACCATCAGCAACAGAAACAAACGACCGTCAACGTGAACCCACAGTCCCTTGGACCACCACAACAACTTGTACTGTTTGAACTCACACTGCACCAAATAGCTTGTCACACTTCATCATGAAAATACTTTGTCTTAAAAAAAATGAATTTTACAGAAAGAAAAAAATAGTCTGTCAAATACGTCATCATGAAAGTACTTTATCTAAAACTAATAAACCTGACAGCAAGGAAAAAACAATAGCTTGTGACGCTAAGTGTTACCTCTTAACCACGAAAATATTTTGTCTATAAAAAAAAACTAACAGAAAGTAAAAAAATAGCTTGTAACACTTAACAAAGAAAATACTTTATAATTTAAAAAAACAACAGCTAACTAATAGAAAGTAAAAAAGCAGCTTGTAAGACTTAACCACGAAAATACTTCTTTTTTTTTAAAGAAAAAAAAAAGAACCTGACAGAAAGAAAAAAGCCAAATCCCTTGTATGTGGGTCTCGGCGGCGTTCATCATTCAGTGGTCACATGCACTTAAAAGACATCACAGGTAAGTGCATTTGGTTCAATCATCGCGTCACAATCATATTGATGACACTGTTATCTTGAACGAGACAGTCAAGTGTACGGGTGGGCTGTTTTGAGAGCCTTGGGCTTAAAATTAGGACTAGTATTGTACTGGTGATTTAAAAAATACAAGGTTCCATTTTTTTTATTGTGTTTGAAATCTAATCTTTTGAGTCTTTACCTTTTATTCTTTCTCATGAGTAATACTAGTTAGGCCAGTTTATAAAGTAGGTCACGTTATAAAAATAGCATATTGGTGGTGTTGAATTTCAAAGTGCAGCAGAATTCTAAAAACTCAACGAATATCGTGGAGAAAGAAAATAAAGAACGAAGAAGTACGAGGTAGAACAGCTTGCTGTAGGAACACCAGCACTGCCCAAGAACGTAATAAACCTGAAACTGTCCCCCACCTGGGTAGTACTACTGACTGAAGTGTCTTTACCCCATTCCCAAAGGGTGGGTATTACCATGTTCTTATGCACAGTAGAATTGTAAATGGGCCGATTCATCAATGTCATGCTCATACTGTGCCGGAACAACATGGGGGAAATGTCACTTTTTCTTTCCTCATCCTTACTGTCGTCATTTTTCTCTACTTCATTTGCATGTTTGTCACACTCGTGGGAACTGCTATTTCCGGGGTGCCTTGATAGTCGAAGCAGACTTTTTCCTGTTGAGGCTAGAGAGGTGAGCAGAGTAAGACTAATTCCCCCTTTGGACTTCTCTGTTGACATCCACCCCTTGGCGCTCATATGACCTTGCGCAGTTGCGAGCGCCGTAAAACCTTACTAAAACAAAACAAAACAAACCTGAAACTGTTCTACTTTGAGCGAACCAAACACCACGATTCTCTAGAGCAACATAGATGTAATGATTCTCAGTGGAAGCAAAGGTAGAATGTAATGATTCTCAGTGGAAGCAAAGGTAGAATGGAATGATTCTCAGTGGAAGCAAAGGTAGAATGGAATGATTCTCAGTGGAAGCAAAGGTAGAATGGAATGATTCTCAGTGGAAGCAAAGGTAGAGGCAAAAGAACCGAAGGGGAAGACCTTACTGAAGATGATAACAAAACACTGAAATCTGGCTTGGAATCAAAACAACGCAAGCGCTCAGAATGGCAGGAGAAGGAGTGTTTTATTGATCAAAGAGGTGCGAGAAGGAACGTCCAACTACTGTGAAATCTAAGAAAAAAAAACCATTTTGGAGTCTCTGTTTTGGGGGATATAGTCTAAAGGAAAAGTGTAACCAGTTAGGGAGCGATTAACTACCAAATTAACCAATTCGCTTGTTGCGCAATGAACTACCAAACTAATCAGTTAGGGAGCGATTAACTACCAAATTAACCAATTCGCTTGTTGCGCAATGAACTACCAAACTAATCAGTTAGGGAGCGATTAACTACCAAATTAACCAAGTCGCTTGTTGCGCAATGAACTACCAAACTAATCAGTTAGGGAGCGATTAACTACCAAATTAACCAATTCGCTTGTTGTGCAATTAACTACCAAACTAACTATGTGACTCATTACGCAATAACCTACCGAACTAACAAGCTTACTTATTACACAGCTAAATTATAATAGATAGCATTTGTATAGCGCATATCCCCGCTCAACAGCAGGCTCTATGCGCTTTACACTATATCATTACCCCAGCAGACCATAGAACACTCCGAAACTTTCTCAGCTTCCCAGAAAGCATACAGTGCAAACAGCTGATTAAGCGCTCAAACACTAACACACTGACAAGATCTTTCGCTGTCTATAGCTGAGTACCCATTCCCACCTTGGTGAAGTGAGGAAAATTCGTGTAAAGTGCCTTTCCCAAGGACTCAACGTTGGGTCCATGACGGGATTCGAACCCACGACCTTACGGTTGCGAGTCCGAGAGCCTAACCACTAGGCCACCGACGCCACAAGCCAACTTACCATAAGGCCTTGTACACACAATGAAATCTCCACTCATGACACGGCTTAGAAGTATGGCGTCATTTATGGAAGGGGAAGAGAGACGACTTGTTGACAACTTGCTCCTTGCATACAACGAAGTAGTTAACTGAATGACCGTCGAACGAACGAACTTGGTAATTTATTAACCACCGCCCTCTCTCTCTCTCTCTCTCTGTCTCTCTCTGTCTCTCTCTCTCTCTTTCTCTCTCTCTGTCTCTCTCTGTTACTCTCTGTCTCTCTCTGTCTCTCCCTGCCTCTCTCTCTGTCTCTCTTTCTCTTTCTCTGTCTCTCTCTGTCTCTCTCTGCCTCTCTCTCTGTCTCTCTCTCTCTTTGTGTGTGTGTGTGTGTGTGTGTGTGTGTGTGTGTGTGTGTGTGTGTGTGTGTGTGTGTGTGTGCGAGTGTGTGTGTGTGTTTGTGAGTTTTATGAAAATATACATATCATGTGTGTGATAAAATATAACAGTATACATTGAATAAATATATAAATATATATAAATGACCTCTCCTGCCAATTTTAACTACCAACATAGTGTATTTTCCTCAACGAACGTCAGGTCAGTCCACTGTAGAGACGCCTTTACTACGTAGACCACAATCTTGAAAAGAAAATACATTTATGTCTACAAGTACAAAATAATTGTGAGGTCCGAACAGTAACTGTCTACATTCACTGTAGACGAACAGTAACTGTCTACATTCACTGTAGACGAACAGTAACTGTCTATATTCACTGTAGACGAACAGTAACTGTCTATATTCACTGTAGACGAACAGTAACTGTCTACATTCACTGTAGACGAACAGTAACTGTCTATATTCACTGTAGACGAACAGTAACTGTCTATATTCACTGTAGACGAACAGTAACTGTCTACATTCACTGTAGACGAACAGTAACTGTCTATATTCACTGTAGACGAACAGTAACTGTCTACATTCACTGTAGACGAACAGTAACTGTCTATATTCACTGTAGACGAACAGTAACTGTCTACATTCACTGTAGACGAACAGTAACTGTCTACATTCACTGTAGACGAACAGTAACTGTCTACATTCACTGTAGACGAACAGTAACTGTCTACATTCACTGTAGACGAACAGTAACTGTCTACATTCACTGTAGACGAACAGTAACTGTCTACATTCACTGTAGACGAACAGTAACTGTCTACATTCACTGTAGACAATCTTTGAAAGAAAATAAGTTGTACAATTCTCAAGTACAAAATAATTGAGAGGTCCGAACAGTAACTGTCTAGATCTACATTCACTATGCTTCATAACCCTTCTGACTAATAAAATGTGACAGTTGGCACCGTATGTCATTAGACTAGGCACTGGCGATAAAACACTCATCAGTCATGTTTAAAGGTGGAGGTTGATTCGGTCAGTTCAAATCACACACCGTGCTGTCATGGTATGTCGGAGTCGTCTATTAGTATCTACCTCCTTGTTATTTAACATTATTGGTGGCTTGCATGGTAGGAAATTGTACGATTAATACTTACACTTACACACACACTCGCACTCGCACACACACCACACCACACCACACACACACACACACACACACACACACACACACACACACACACACACACACGCACGCACGCATGCACGCACGCACGCACGCGTGCACGCACAAACACACTCACACACACACACACACGCACACACGCACATACACACTAGCATACATGACATATATATGTAATATATATAATGTATACGTATACTCATTGACATTTTTAATTTCACACATTTTAAAAGCGTGTAGCTCAAAAACTACATTTCCAATTAATTTGAAATTTTTACATGTCTCGTAAGTTCATTATCGTTTGTGTTCTGTACTTACTATGATGCATTGGTCTATCGTTTCGTCTTACGATGTCATTCACGTGGTTTTGACTTTTGTCAAATACGGTGAAAATGTTTTGGTAACTTTAAAAAACAAAAACTACACACGCAAAGTTGAACTCCTTCCAAATTTTTCGCCACATATAAAAGTGGTTTCTCTTTTTCGATTCCCCATGCTTCGGCTGAATGAATCAGAAAGAAACTACATCACTGAAAGGCTTTATGTGGGCACTCCACTATCGTTAGTCGCGAGAAGGTTCAACGTGAACAGACACACTGCGTATGCCACATGGGATCACATGGCAACGATAGGCTTTCAAAAGACAGACCCAAGCGAGTAAAACGCAGATAGACAAAACGGAGGGTGGGCTCATTCATCCTAACACAACGCTTGAGAAATCAATTTCAACTGACAAACAAAGGCCCAGGATGAGTCGAAAAGACTTAGAAATGACAGTCCGAACTTTTTCATGACCGTTCTTCTTCTTCGTTTGAAACATAGAAACCTTCGTGCAAAACAGCCTTATCTGTCGCATAAAACTGCAGTCCCATCACATCCAGCACAGACTTCACTGGCCACAACGTCGCGTGTGATGGCCAAGTCCAAATCAACCCAGTTCTCGAGCCCAATGTACTTTTCTTTCAAAATCAAGCCCATGGACAAGTATTCATGCATGCTAATGCACCTGCTCATAAGCCTGTTGTGACAAATCAATTTCTCAAAACTAGCGACATTCCTCTCCTGCACCCATGACCAGTGCATTTAGGCATAACCAAATTCCAATCCAAATTGACCATTTGCGGTATTTTGCGGGGCATTTTAAATCACGACATTCATGCAACACCACGCTAGCCCCATACCCCTTGCTCAGTTAGAACAAGCCTTAATTGAGGAGTGGAATATTATCCCTCTATAATAGACAATACCTCGATTCATCCCGTCCATGCGTCGACGACGTCAAGACGTGACATCGCCAGATGTTATCACAAGTTACTGAAAAAAGCTGTCACTTTTCATTTTGACCCCTGATAACTACAAGTTCAAAATTGAACATCAAAAACATTCTTAGCTTTGCATTCCACGCATTTCCCATGCTGTAAAATGACTGTACTGTCTTATCTAAAATTTTCAGACTGATTCGTTAAGTATTAATCAAGATATTGTCTTTAATATGAGGTGTGAAGTTAAAATGATAAAGAGTATATTATATAGTATATATATATATATATATATATATATATATATATATATATATATATATATATATATATATATATTATATTATATTTTATATACGTCTCCACTTTCTTCCTGACTCTTTCTGCAGCCTTTCTACTGCCACTCCATGGCTCCTTCCCATTGCTGTCGTTCAGCCACACTCCTGATCTTCTGGTAGGAAAGATCTACACCTAGGCTTCTCGGACAAGGGCGAAAAATCTCGGAGGATCAGTGTGCAAGCTGTGCAAGTTAAAGATCCCTTTGAGGTCTAAGAGTAGGCTTCGGCCGCCAACCAGGCAAAATTCAAAATTTCCTATCAACTGAAAATGTTTCATGTCTCGCGCGCTCATATGATCTTATGCAGTTGCGAGCGCCGTAAAACACTTTCCAAAAAAAATACAAAACAAAAAAAACGACCTATCTTTCTATCTACCAGTCGCACATGAGCTTGCTTAATCTTGGAAAATTTACGTCAACAGAGAAAAAATACATACAAGCACAAAAGAACCAATTAAGGAGGATATTCCATTTGAAAAGTACATACATTACAGGGGAGTTGATGCTGTGTTGAGGTTTGTCAAAATGTGGTATTTACCTAGTTAGAAATCCGGCGAATCTGTCACAGCTAAAGTACATTGCAGGATCATTATGTCAAAATGAGGCTTTTGCCTAACCAGAAATCCATTGAAACCGTCACGCTAGGTGGAATACGCAGCAAGGTTGGTAGGCTATGTCAAAAGAAAGTATTCACGTAAATAGAAATCTAGCAAGTCAGTCACGGCTATATTATACAGTAGGAAGCAAGGTCATTATGTCAAAATGAGGCAACATTAAAATTTACCTAATTAGAAACCCGGTGAATCAGTCACGGCTATACAAAGTACATTCTACATTATGTCAAAATGAGGCAACATTAAAATTTACCTTACTTAGAAAGCCGATGAATCAGTCACGGCTATACAAAGTACATTCTACATTATGTCAAAGTGAGGTATTTGCGTAATTAGAAGTCCAGGGAAATCGTTGCATGAAGTGGAATATGTAGCAAGGTTAGCGTGTCACAAGAAAGTATTTTCCTAATTAGAAAACTGGCGAGTCAGTCGCGGCTATATAGAGTACGAACCAAGGTTAGTATTATACAGTGGGAAGCAAGGTCAGTATGTCAAAATGAGGCAACATTGACCTAATAAGAAATCTGGAGAATCAGTCACGGCCATATATGGAATACGTCTCCAGGCTAGTGTGGCAAAAGAAAGTTTTCACCTAATTAGAGTACATCGCAGGATCATTACGTCAAGATGACGTATTTGCTTACTTTTAAAAGCTCAGCAAAACCGTCACGGCTATTATAGGTAGAATACGTAGCAAAGTTAGTAAGTCAAAATAATGTAAGATTTGCCTAATTAGAAATTCGGCGAACCAATCACGGCTATTTAGAATGCAACGCAAGGTTAATATGTCAAAACGAGGCATTTGCCTAATTAGAAATCTAGCAAACCATTCACGGCTATATTATACAGTAGGAAGCAAAGTCATTATGTCAAAATTAAGCAAAACTTCACCTAATTAGAAATCCGGTGAATCAGTCAGGGCTATATAAAGTACATTGTAGGATCATGATGTCGAAGTGAGAGATTTGCATAATTAGAAGTCCAATGAAATCGTCGCACAAAGTAGAATATTATGTAGCAAGGTTAGCATGTCAAAAGAAAGTATTCACCTAATCAGAAATCCTGCGAATCAATCACAGCTTTACAGTGTACTTGGGCTGAGCATCTATGTCAAAATGAGGTTTTTACATAATTAGAAATCCGTCAATCCAGTCACGGCTATACTGAGTACGTAGCAGGAATGATCCATACCAAAATCAACACTGCGAACATCAAACCGGGTCTGAGTAATCAGACTTTATAATGATCCATACCAAGATCAACACTGTGAACATCAAACCAGGTCAGAGTAATCAGACTTTATAATGACGGACACCATCACATGACGGACGAGACGCTGAATGAGGCATATTATTGCTTGCTGTTGACACGGGAGTCGTGGGTCTAGGTCAGTTTTATTTTTGGTTGTTGACAGTCGAGATAGCTTAACAATAAGTGGGGTGGATGGATGGATAGCGCCGGGTATCGGGAGAGGCAGTCAAGTGATGGTGATCACTCGGTGTCACATCAAAAGTCGATAGTAGAACGAGCGGGGTTTTTTTATATAATGTATAAAGTTATATATACTCTTCTAAGTCATTATTATTATTATCATCATTATTTTCTAGGATTACCAAGGCCTACTTTCATCTTGTGCTTTCTTTGTTACCGTTTCAAGTTATTATCTTTCATTTTCTGTCTTTTCTCTTTCTTTTTGGACTACTTTATTTGTAAGGGAGCGCGGTGGAATCAGGCTCTCGTCAGTTTTGGGACATGTAAAGTTATTGGTATCATCTTAAAGCTTGTTCACTTGTCTTTATTTCAATGAACAAAGCATTCATTTATCTTGAATACAGGTCGAGATATTTGCGAATGAAAGAGGTGGGGGTCAGAGGTAAAATTAGTGAGAAAATGGCCGCCAAATATCAGTTATTTCCTTAGCTTTAGAGTCCGTGGAAACTGAAAATTTACATTTTTTGTGCCTTTAATTAATGCTTTTATGAAAAATCCGCACAGAAAAGAGTTCTTTAATGGGCATGAAAGATGTTGAGCTAAAAAAACAAAAATTTGATAAAAATTCACAAACCTGCAGAAAAATGCAAGTTTGTTCATTTTGATTATTTTGACGAGAGCCTGATTCCACCATGCTGCCTCACATTTTGTTCTCTCTTGCTTTTCTCTAGTCGTCATTCCTTGTCTTTCTTTTTTCAAGGGGGGAGGGGGGGGGGAGCGGAGCGGGAAGTGTTGTTTTAAAATAGTGTTTGTGTCTATCTGTCTATTCTATTCTCTTATTTTTCTTTAATTTCTTTATTTTTTTCTAAGGGGGAAGGGGGTATGGGGACTGTCATTACTTAGTTTGGGAAAAATGGGAGGGGTATTGTTGTTTCCTTGGGTCGAGGAGAGGGGGGGGGGTGTTGCCAGTTGGGAGTTGGAGGGGTGGAGGTCGGGGGGGGGGGGTTGTGGGGGTGCCTTTCACTCATAATGTAAACTATTTTTTTGAATTTCCTCTTCTTTACTGCAGAAACTGCCGAGCCGCGTGCACAAAGTTCTCCTGTGTCAAGTACAGAAAAGTACAGCATCTATAACTTATGTACATTTATTGGTTCACGCACACCAGACGGATCTGAATGATTGGAGCAGATAAACAGGAGTTGCGTAATAATATTATCACGAGCTTCGGGAAATCGTTTAGTGGTTGGTGGATGCTCGGGTGTAGTTTGCTCCTTCTCTCCTGTCAAACATTTATCACCCATATCATCTCTCCTCCTTTTTTCAATTTGTTTATCTTTTGTAACACCTCGACTCTTCAGAACTTGTATGACCTAATTGTGTTTAATTGCTGTAAAATACTAGTTGAAAAAAATGCTTCGGGAAATCATGCAAGTGCAAATGCACCCTTCCAGCCCCAGCCATTTGTGTACACTCCTGAACCCCGGTCCCAGCCAGTACAGCAGTATTTCAGAAAATAAGACATGAATTCTAAAAAAACCGATGTAGTATCTTTGTAATGAGATATAGATAATAATACGTTACACAGTTTAAAGGTAAATAAACAAACATTATGAAAATTAGAGTTTAATTAGGTTCACTAATTTCGAAAAATGAGCAAATGCGGTACTCCCCCCCCCCCCCCCCTTTCCACCCAAATTAAGAATAAATGTGAGGCAGCATAGTGGAATCAGGCTCTCGTCAATTTTTGGGCATGCAGAGTTATTGGTTTCATCTTAAAGCTTGTACACTTGCATTTATTTGGATGAACAAAACATCCATTTATCTTGAATACAAGTCGAGATATTTGGAAAAGAAGGAGGTGGGGGTCCCCTGTTTTCAGAGGTAAAATTAGTGAGAAAATGGCCACCAAAGATTAGTTATTTCCTTAGCTTAAGAGTCCGTGGTAACTGAAAAATTACATTTTGTGTGCCTTTAATCAACGTTTTTAAGAAATATCAACCAGAAATGAGTTCTTTAATGGGCATGAAAGGTGTTGAGCCAAAAAAAGAAAAAAAAAATTGAGAAAAATTCACAAACTCGCGGAAAAATGCAAGTTTCTTCACTTTGATTATTTTAACGAGAGCCTGATTCGACCATGCTGCCTCACAAATGCTCTTGGGGCGGTGGGAGGTACAAGCGCTGCTGAAAATATACATGCATGGAGCTGGAAGGGTTACCCCTTTGACTAGTTAAAGGGTTAACTAATGCTTGCGAACCTGGGTAGTGTCACACACTGGTGGGTGATTTAGTACTTTTGCACCTGGGTAGTAAAGTGGCATCCATCGCCTAGTAGTTAGGCTACCAGACTCGTGATCATGAGATTGCGGGTTAGGGGGTTCGAGCCTCAGCTCGGCCCGACTTCGTGTCCTTGGGAAAGGCACTTTACACGAATTTCCTGTTTGGCTCGGTCCTTTCGGAGATGGACATTTAACTCGGAGGTCTCGCTGTTAAAAAACATAGAAGTGTTGATAGGGGCGTTAAATAAATACCATTATTTCACCTGGTAGTGACAGGTTTTATTTAACGCGCCACTTGAAACTACAGACACTTCGTTGGGCAGTACAAATAATTAAGCCTTTTAAAGGTGGCAAAAAATGGGCGTTGGCTGTTGACATGTTGACAACTACTGCATTAAAGTGTATTCGTTGCGCTGATTCAAATATAGATAAAAGTAAATTGAGCACTTTAGAAACGATTAGAAATTATATCCTGATGCAGGATATCAGAGGGACATGCATTCGAGCCGATAAAAGAGATTGTGGCACTTACGAAAGAATGAGAAGTTTCATTAAAGGAAGATATAATAAGAGGATAAGACATTTCAGCAGGCATTGAGTAGACATTAAGTGGACACAAAAACAGTCAATTATTGTTTTTAGTATAGGTGTTTTTACGCTCCTATCAAACAATTTAGATCAATTAGAGGCGGTGCCAGGGTCACCCTGGGCTGGGAGAGATGCAATATCCCAAAAGAAAGACCGAGCGAGATAGTGGATAGAAAATGGGAGGAGTGCTTGCAAAACCAGTCACTTCTCTCAATTAAAGAATGGAGATATCAGCCAAACATCAACACCAGGGTCATGTTTGTCAATTCTAAACCAATGCCATTCTCTTCAAGTTTTACATGTCTTTCATAATTTCATACTAATAAATTGTAAAAACTCAACCTATAAAATTGACGCTTCCATTTCCACTTGCTAAAATTCGAGAAGTAACTCATTTTGTCAACTCGCCTCACAACTTCTCCCCAACTCGTGTCTCCTGAGCGTGGGGACGAAGCCTCAAACCTCTCTACAACAACAGACGCCGGGAAAATCCGTTTAGTTTGGTTGGGATAAGGTTAAGCAAGAAGTAATCTAATGTTATTCACCCACTGAAGCGTGAACCAAAAGACAACAAAATGGTTGACAAATCTGACGATATATTTTAAGAAATATTGGTGGGTATTATAAGCTTGTAGCCCGAAACCAGTCTTTTTGATGATAAAAATTTTTGTCCTTTCATATTTTCCACTAAACTTGATATAGCAAAACAGGAAATAGCCTAAGGTTACTCTTGTAAGAGTTAAAGCGTATTATGAAGAATGGCTTTGTGACCGAGCTCTATGGTATTCTCACAGAATCCTATAGGGTGTTCTGAAGTGATTTTAAAGTGTCTCTCGTTACCTTAGAATTACAAAGTTCAATCTGACATTTTTGGCAGCTCTGAGTTACAAAGACCATGAGGTCAGAAACCAAATGTTGTGTCCGCCCTTTCAAAATCGTAAGATTATTCGTAGTCGTTATCAAGATATTCAAAGAATTGCGTTGGAAAAAGTTTGACATGTTTAGAAATTCAACATTTTTAACGTCAAAGGTTTCTAACCTACGTACTGGGCAGACAAAACACTTGTACATACTTGTAATTCTTGGGTAGCGCTGTGCTAAATCATTTTCTGACCGCTCGGAAGTAGGGCATGTGGGCGTCTCTCTCTCTCTCAATGGGTGAGGAATCGCGGTGGAATCAGGCACTCGTCAATCTTTTGACATGTTGAGTTACTGGTATCATCAGAAAACTTGTTCCTTTGTTTTGCTTTCAATGAAAAAATACGCATCTATCTTGAATAGAAGTCCAGATATTTGCGATTCAGAGAGGCAAGGGCAAGGTCGCCTTGTTTCAGGGGTGAAATAAGCGAGAAAATGGCCGCCAAAGTTGGGTAACTCCAATAGCCAAAGAGTCCGTGAAAACTGAAAAATGACATATTTTGTGCCTTTAATCAACGTTTTTCAGTAAAATTCACATGGAAACATGTTTTTGTATGTACCTTTAAGGGTTTGACCCAAAAAAAATATTCGATAAAAATTGCCAAACTTGTGGAAAAGAGCCTATTTCTCCGACTTTGTTATTTTGACGAGCGCCTGATTTCACCGCGATGTCTCACTTTCATAAATGAGAGAGACCGTAGCCTGGAGCATAGCTCCGCGGGGGTATAATAAGGAGCTCCAGGGAGAAACGCGGGGACGAGAGTAGGATGAATGGACCTACCCAGGACTCCTCTGTATTCTTTCCAGCGAGTTGAGTTGGGGGAGGGGGGAGAGGGAGAGAGGGAAAAAGTTTTGAATATGATGTCTAGTCAATGTAACGTCAAACCTGCTCTTACGGCCCTCTGTCTAAGACAAGCACCTATACAAACGATCACCCCCCCCCCTCCTCTATAATAATAGTCCAATGCGTCAACCCATCTACTAAGACTACCACTTTGCTCCTTGACTGTGGCTGGGTGGCCCTCTTGGACAATTTTGAAAGTAATCTTAAGGGGCTGAACATTGTTTTGTTTTTGTTCTATTTTGGGTTTTTGGTTTTGTTTTGTTTTTGTTTTGGTAAGGCTACGAAAGGCTCGTAATCGTGAGGTTGCAGGTTCGAGATTTCGAGCCGCGGGCCCAACATTGTGTCCTTCGGAAAGACACTTTGCACGAATTTTCCTCACTTCACTCAGGTGGGAATGGGTACCCGGCCATAGACAGAGAAAGAACTTGTCAGTATGTCGGTGTTTTAGCGCCTATAAGTGGTCGCTTGCACTGTATGCTTCCCAAGAAGTTGAGATTGTTTCAGAATGGTTTCAAGTCTGCTGGGGTTATAGTAAAGATTGTGAAGCGCCTCGAGCTTGCTGATGAGCGGGGATTTGCGCTATACAAATGCTATCTATCTATCTATCTATCTATCTATCTATCTATCTATCTATCTATCTATCTATTATCATCATTACTCAGAATGATAAGCATCCACCATATAGTCTACTCCAGTAAAATAGCTGCCACATTACGTATAAAGGTTCACACCTTTGGCCACCAGGACTCATTGATCTTTATACATATCCTTTATTCTTGTGTTAATTTTGTGAATCCTGTCTGATAGCGACATTATAAGAACAATGCTTATTGTTTATTCTCTTTTAGTTACCAACTACAAAACTGTCATTTGATAGGAATGAAAGGGGACGAAAAAATAAGTTGAAAC
The DNA here is from genome assembly GCF_000002075.1 of Aplysia californica. Classification (NCBI taxonomy): domain Eukaryota; kingdom Metazoa; phylum Mollusca; class Gastropoda; order Aplysiida; family Aplysiidae; genus Aplysia; species Aplysia californica. The sequence continues at coordinate 162,076 of NW_004798215.1, read as the reverse complement.
TACGGTACGTGTGACTTTCGCATTTGACGTCCCAGCGACCCACGTTTGACCCTCCTCTTGCCTTTCCTCTCTCCTCCCCTTCCCCAAGTCTCCCCCACTCCCACCCCCACCCCCCCAGCAATGTCTCTTTTCCTGATACGAAGTTATTGCTGTATCCCATCTTTACTCTATTGCTGATCTAACACACTTCCTTGACACACAAATACCCCCTGCAGGGAGAAGAGAAACAGCACTGTGTCAGTTGCGAAACAGATTTCACCCATAGACACATCTTGACAGAATATCCAGACTTGGGGGGGGGGGGGGGGCGAAGAAAGCATTTTAAATATACCACACTGAAGGATCCGTTCTCCATCGCTGAGCCCAACAGAATTCTCGATTTTGTAATCTACAAAAAATGTAATATACTGTTATTTTTATAGTGTCTGAATTCAAAACATGTAATATATTGCTATTTTGATATTCTGTAAATTTTTATTTTTAGATTGAGATTTTTACCCTGAATGTTTAAACATTATAATCTGTTCATTGATCACAAATGAAGCCGTACTAAGAACTGTCGAGAATGCAATCAACTTATTATGTTTCATGCGTTCATATATGACCTTGTGCAGTTGCGAGCGCTGTAAAACTCTTTGTGTGTGTGTGTGTGTGTGTGTGTGTGTGTGTGTGTGTGTGTGTGTGTGTTTGGGGGTGGGGGGTGTAAGTGTTTTACGGCGCTCGCAACTACATAAGGTCATATGAGCGCGCTAGACAAAATAAACTTTTACATTTGGTAGGAAATTTAGAATTTTGCCCGGGTGGCAGTCGAAGCCTACTCTTATCGATTTTAGACCACCAAGGGATCTTTAGCGTGCGTAACTTGCACACAGGACCTCCGAGATTTTTCGCCCTTGTCCGAGAAGGCTTGGTGTAGATCTTTACTGCCAGAAGCAGTAAGAAGGAGCCAAGGAGTAGCAGTAGACAGGCTGCAGAAAGAGTCTGGAGCCCAAAGGAGGGGGCAAAGGAGGTGAAGGGGTGGGGGCAGAAAGAGGAGACGAAAGCAGACGACAGAACATTGCTAGAGCAGGAACAGAGGTGAAAGGAGACAATTTTAGAGAAGAAAATTTTCGATCGCTACCCGGATTCGAACTCGGGACCTTTGAATGAGAGGTCAACACCTTAACCTCTAGGTCACGAGAGCCCCCCTGTAAAACTCTAACTAAAAACTAGTCCATGTCAAACAATTATTATGCACGAGTTTACCTCTGTCTTTCTCCAGGTTGAAAAGAGTCCTAATGATGCTATATACTTTGGAGGACCTATCAGTAAAGCTATAGTACATCTCTCTGCCACTCAAAACATTATTGAAGTGTTCTCATTACAACATCGCTCGACGGTGCCATGACAAAACCCAGTAAATGCCAAAACGGGTTGTTTCTTAAATTCAAAACTTTTGGATATAATATGTTTTGAGCCATAGATGAGCTCTTCAACATTTTTTTCCGACACGCTGACGACAGCCGTCCCGTGTTGCTGGTAGGAAGTGTTTCTTTTTTTAAAAATAAAAAATAGGAAGAGCACATTTTTATCAAGGACTGATAAAATCAAAAGTGTGATATAGATATCTAAAATGGCTCCAACTGCTACCCCAGTGACCGATCAAGAGGGTTGGTGACAAGTGTGCTGAGAATGGTGAAACGAAAACGAGAAGTGGCCGGCATTAACATTTGGAGTTCATTGGTTTGTTTAGTTTAATTGACGCCTGCGTACAAACGCACGCGCTCGCGCGCATGAATACACACACACACACACACACACACACACACACACACACATATGTGAGCACACACAAACACTATCGGAGAAGGACGTTAAAGGCAGAGGTCCCGCCTCTTTTTTTTCTTGGTAAGTGTTTTACGGCGCTCGCAACTGCATAAGGTCATATGAAGGTCCCACCAAGAGATCTTTAACGTGCGCAACTTGCACACGGGTCCTCCGAGATTTTTCGCCCTTGTCAGAGAAGGCAAGGTATAGATCTTTCCTACCATAAGATCAGGGGTGTGGCTGAAAGACAACTGTAAGAAGGAGCCAAGGAGAAGCAGTTGAAAGGCTGAAAAAAGAGTCAGAGGCCCAGAGGAGGAGTAAAGAAGGTGAAGGGGTGGGGGGCAGAAAGCGGAGACGAAAGCAGACGACAGAACATTGCAAGAAAGGAAAGTAGGAGGTAAAGGAGACAATTTTAGAGAAGAAAATGTTTCGGTCGCTACCCAGATTCAAACCCGGGACCTTTGAATGAGAGGCCAATACCTTAACACTACAGACGCCGGTCCGAACAATGTGAGACACAAGACAAACGTACAAACAACCCCTCCCCCTAGCAAATAAATAAAGGAAGAAAGAAAGAAAGGAAGGAAGGAAGGAAGGAAGGAAGGAAGGAAGGAAGGAAGGAAGGAAGGAAGGAAGGAAGGAAGGAAGGAAGGAAGGAAGGGTGAAAGAAAGGGTGAAAGAAAGGGTGAAAGAAAGAAAAAAAGAAAGACATAAAAGAAAAGAAAAGAAAAGAAAAGAAAAGAAAAGGAAAGGGAAGAAAAGGATAGAAGAAATAACCGAAAAAGAATAAAACAGAGGTTCCAGCACAATACCTGTTGTGTCAGTGGGTCCAGGTGTTGTTACATCCAGCGTTAATACATGTTTTTGGACGTCGTATTCCGGAGAGAGAGACAGAGTATGTGGGTGTGTGGGTCCAAGCGTGAGGAATCAAACCAAAACCCTTCTCCAGGCTGGCACGGCTGAGCGAGTGCTTGCTTTGTCACGGAATCGTGAGTTTGTTGCGAGTCCTGGTATGAGGTTATTAGGTATAAAAAAGCAACCACCCCCTCCCCCTCCCCCAACCCCTCCCCCCCCAAAAAAAAAATGAAAAACCCGTACCGGTCAACAAGAGAAAGATAAGCCTAGAAGTTGGACCACTGTATCTACCATATTTGTATTGTTATGTTCTTGTGGTTTTGTTTCGTTGGGTTGTTTTTTTATTGGCTTTTTTCCCCTTCCTGTGGGTTTCCGAGTGCAGTCTGGAGAAGGTGTTTGCTCCAGTTTACAGGCAGAGCTCAGTTGTTGGTTGTTCTGTTTGTCTGTATTTCTTTTTGTTTTGTTTTGCTTTGTGACGTAGTTTTATTTGGGAATTACATCAGTTGAACTTTGACATCGGGTCATCTAGAGTATAATAATAAAATCCGGAGGGTCAGAAAATTAAGGCGCAAATTCATCTTGCGAAATACAATGACTTTGGATAATTTGTAAAAGTCACAACTCTGGCTTAAAGCAATCCATTCATTTCCTTCAAACGTCATGTTGTGTAGTCTCCCCTTACGCATTTCGTCATACTTATAATTCTATTTTTAGCAAAAAGTGACAATTATTAGACTCTTTATTTTCCGACCCCTTCACTTATGTTGGAGCTGACCTTTGCGTCACTTTTTAGAAGAAACCACACATTCTTCAGACTTCCAAATTGAAACGACCGTAGCATTCACTACTTCCATGGACGTTACAGAGCCAGGTTTTCATGTCTTAGAACTTAAGAACTTATTTTAAAAATTGTAGGTTTCGATCGGTATGTGTGTACATCAGTATGAAACGATACGTTGACCCAATCCGTACGCCCTGTGGTCATTTTGTACACCCAAGATGGTATTCTTCACATTTTAGAATACTTCTAGCGCAAGGATCTCTGAAACTTTTAGTATTTCTCAAAAATCATTTTGACACACTGCTATGCAAAGCGTACGGATCGGATTAACGAGTAAATTTCCTCTTTGGAAAGTGGTGGCATAGAGTTCCTCACGTCGTGTGGATACGATAGTAAAACACGACGTACGGATAGGGTTAAGTGGTGGCACAGAGTTTCCCACGTCGTATGGATACGATAGTAAAACACGACGTACGGATAGGGTTAAGTGGTGGCATAGAGTTCCTCACGTGGTATGGATACGATAGTAAATCACGACGTACGGATAGGGTTAAGTGGTGGCATAGAGTTCCTCACGTCGTATGGAAACGATAGTAAATCACGACGTACGGATAGGGTTAAGTGGTGGCATAGAGTTCCTCACGTCGTATGGGTACGACAGTAAATCACGACGTACGGATAGGGTTAAGTGGTGGCATAGAGTTCCTCACGTCGTATGGGTACGACAGTAAATCACGACGTACGGATAGGGTTAAGAAAGTGAACGTCCGCTTTTCAGTAGGCCTACACGTTCATTAAAGCTGCATGGTAAGGGGCTCTCGTGCTCTAGAGGTTAAGGTGTTCTGCTCTCATTCAATTGGTCCCGGGTTCGAATCCGGATGGCAACGGAAACATTTTCTTCTCTAAAAGTGTCTCCTTTCACCTCCTTTCCTGCTCTCTAGCAACGTTCTGTCGTCTGCTTTCGTCTCCACTTTCTGCCCCACCCCCTGACCTCCTTTGCCCCCTCCTCTGGGCTCCTGACTATTTCTGCAGCCTTTCTACTGCTACTCTTTGGCTCCTTCTTACAGCTGTCTTCCAGTCACATCCTTGATCTTCTGGTCGGAAAGATCTACACCTAGCCTTCTCGGACAAGGGCTAAAAATCTCGGAGGTCCCGTGTGCAAGTTGCGCACGTTGAAGATCCCTTGGTGGGCTAAAATCGATAAGAGTAGGCTTCGGGCGTAAACCGGGGAAAAAAATTAAAAATTTCCTACCAAATGAAAATGTTTTGTGTGTCCCGTGCGCTCATGGGACCTTATGAAGTTGCGAGCGCTGTAAAACACTTACCAAAAACAAAAAGGTACATAGGCATCACAAAAAAAAGTGGATGGGAATTCAAAAAGTATTCCTGACTCATTACTAACAATTTTGTGTTTGTTACTCTCTTGTAACACCTCTAACCTTCGGCACTTATATGACCCTATTGTATTGCAAGTGCAATAAAACTCTTTCTTAAAATAAACTAAAATATTAACAATGTTAGAGAATATTAAAAAACACCTTCAGATCTGAGTCGTCTTTACAGACGCATGACTCTTGACTTGCAGAAGTCCTTAGGGTCTGGGACAGGACGATGCAATAATAATAAACCCTATCCGTACGTCGTGTTTTACTATCGTATCCATACGACGTGGGGAACTCTGTGCCATCACTTTCAAAGAGAAAATTTACTCGTTAATCCGATCCGTACGCTTTGCATAGTAGTCGGTCAAAATGATTTTTTGAGAAATACTGAAAGTTTCAAACAAAGATATCTTCGTACAAGACAAATGTGAAGAATACAACCCCAAGGGTACAAAATGACCCCGTGGCGTACGGATAGGGTTAATATAGGCAACATGCGCGTGATTCCGTCAACAAGGGGATGAATGATGAGCCAAGATGTCGTACCACAGTCTAACAATGACATTATCTTCTCCTGCTGCGCTTCTTTCTCCTCCCCCCCCCCCCCCCAATAATTGTCGTGCTTGGGATTCCAGAGGACAATCTGGAAAATCTGCGCCCCACTTTATGATAAGAGCTTCGTTTGTTTTGTTATTATTTTTGTTAGAGTTTTTTTTTTAGCTGTTGCTTTATTGTTATATTTTGTCTTTCTGGAGGGATTGGTTGGGGGGGGGGGTCTGTTTCTAATAAATGAGTTTAACACATTTATTTGGACTCTCACAGATGGAATATATTGCTGGTCATTGTTTATTGTAGAGGTTTACCGTCCAGGTTAGCACTGCGATGCTATTTGGGGGGGAGGGGTGTGTGTGGGGGGAGGGGGGGCTACAACCCCAAAGTCACAATTCGGCTCAATATTATGGAATTTAGTTGTAGGCATTTTTAGCTTCCTCAGCCTTTCCTACAACTATTTCATCGATTCAGGACCCCCAAAAACTTTTTTTTTTTTT
>NW_004798215.1:150490-154410 GCF_000002075.1 Aplysia californica | reverse complement strand
GGGGGGCATAGTCAACACCCTTACATTACAAATAACATTATGAATACCACAAACATTCCAATTTAGGTCAGTCAGTTGGCGTCTTACGCTATCTTCCGGTGGTGGTGGAAAATCCCAGGACGAGACATTGAATGGGATCATGTCACGGCAAGATACAAAAAAAACAGGAAATAAGAAATCGTGAGATCAAACACCAGAGAAAGTTCACCAATGATAACGATTAGAATCTATATCAATTTTTGACCTGTTCACAACTGTATAGACGTAGTATGTCCTCACTTATGTTCTCCCAAACTGGTCACAGACATTTAAGGGGTGGTTGGCGGGTGCTCTGATGTGGGTTTTTTTCTTCTTTCCTATTAAACATCGTTCGTCCTTATCTGTCCTCCTTCATTTTCACTTCTATGGCCTTATTTTGTTGCATGTGCCGCAAAAAACTTACTAAAACAAAAAGAGATTTTATTTTTTCTACTGGCTTATTCGGGATACTGTTATTTTTTAAATGTCTTTGCAGCTCGAGCAGTTTCTTACTCTTAATACGCGAAGATATGCTATATTTTGTTTGAATTTCTCTAGAATCAACACTATAAAATGTTGTCATGTTTGCGCACCAGTAAATGGAAACGCACCAACACTGAAAGGGTTAAGGCGCTGCTTGAACTTTCGTTTGAGTTGGAAAACCGAAAGATGTTACAACTTTCCTTCATCGCCAGAAGCTCGTGGTTTGACTTGAGGTTGACCGACATTCTACTTGAATGATTCTAGGCTGGCCTAGTGCGTAACCTCTTTGGCCTTTGGCGCGTGGTCTTTACAAAAAGATCCCTATTTCCGCTTCCGTTTGGTTATGCGGGGAAGGTAAACCTGTCATCATTCTGCACGGACTGTTGCTGTCGTCGCTCAGCCGTAAAACACTACACGCAGTATGATAAAATTAGCATTTCTGGTAAACGTTTTTGGCACACCAAGACGATCGTAAAGTTGTCTTTTAAGCAAACGTTGAATAATTGTGAGGCAGCGCGGTGAAATCAGGCGCTCGTCAATGTTGACCGGAGCGCAAAACATGAACTAATACGTATATAAATACAACAATTAGATTCAACTTTGCGCTTGTCGGATCCCAGAAAACGCAGAAACCCGGGCTATATCAGCGGTAAAACCGGCTATATCAGAGGTAAAACCGGCTATATCAGTGGTGAAACCAGGCCAAAACAGTTGAACAATCCCCACGTGGGGTTTGAAAAGGTCAGTGAACTGCGAGAATGTTTACGGGCCAATGGTATGTCAAGTGGACCGTCCTTGGCTCGTCTTTTCTTGAGTAAAAAAATGGCCGTAACGAGTCCGCGAAGTGTAAAACGATATACTCGTGCATGTAATATGTGTCACGGCAGTGGAATCTGCAGGCGCTACTCAATGTTTGGGCATATGAAGTTATTGGTGGCCCATAATCTTAAGGCTTTTTCATTTGCCCTCCTTTTGAAAAAAAACACTCACCTATCTTTAACAGAAGTCGAGATATTTGCAATTGAAGGAGGTGGGGTCACCTGATGTCAGAGATAAAACTAACATGACAATGGCAGCCAAATTTTGGTAACTTCCAAAACTGTTACAATTTCGACTGTATAAACTCATTGAAAGCCCGCACTTTTTGGTCATTCGACAACTTTTGGCGAAGCTCAGTGTTGCCGCATTTGAAAACAACAGCAGCAACAATAACATCAACAACGACGACGACAATAACAAAACCAACAACAACAACAACAAAAACAACAACAAACAATAATAAGAACAACAACAACAACAAAACAACAACAAACAACAATAAGAACAACAACAACAACAAACAAACAAATAAACAAACAAACAAACAAAAACAAAACAAAAAGAAGAAGCATGCCTTCTTTATCTAGATCTATGTTATTTCACAATTCTTACATATATCGCCATCGTGTTTTCTTCATTTGAAACTTTACAACATCATGCACACAATGAAATGATTGTTCGTTTGTTGGTTTGTTTGCTTGTTTTATTTGTTTTTGCTGTTTTTTTAGTTTTTTACTTAAAGACTTCTAATGAGCTGACCACGTACATGTAGCAGGAAATCTCTGACTCAAGGCCATTTTCTGGGTAACGTGATATATATATATATATATATATATGCATGTGTATCCTAACAAGGTGGATTCTTATCTGCCAAACCCAGACACAAAGCGTAAAGAGATCACGCACAAAGTTCATGATCCCCCCTCCCCCACCCTCACCCCCCCCCCCGGCTCAGAGGTGGAAGACGTTGGCTGGGATCTTGTTGTGTCCCTCTCAGCCCAGGTTGGCACTGACAAGTGGGTGGTTGGCGGGTGCTTTGGTGAGGTTTGCTTCTTCTGTCCTAGGAAAAATGTATCGTTCTTATCTCCCCTTCTTCTTTTTTATTTTTATTACTCTCTTGTAACACCTCTAATCTTCTGGCGCTGATATGACCTTATGCAGTTGCGAGCGCCGAAAAAAACTCTACTAAAACCGAAACTGACAGGCAGGGGCGAAGCAGCCAGTCTCGTAGATGATCTAAATGCTGTGCGATGAAGATGAAAGAGTAAATTCTCTTCAAATGCATATCCATAGTACTCGATAAATATTGTTACAGTGAAACTCAGGAAAACAAAAATCACTAAATACGGGATAAAAAAAAGGCATGGTATGATGTACCCGTATCATCACTAGAAGAGGTAGGCTGAGACGAAGAGGTAAGGGTTAAGTATTGGCACGCAGTCCTTCGTGCGTGCATTTCATAGAAAAACAGAAAAATGGTTTGGCTACCTGTTATGAATGTCATCAAGGCAGCAGCCAGCCTCCAGAGAAAATAACACCAAGTACTCAGGCTGTAAAGGAAGCCGTAGGCCACGCAAAAGATGGATGGAGGAGTCGAGTCAAGGAAACACTGAGATATTATAACATCCTAATTGAAGTACCATGTCCAGAGGAAACACTGACGATCATGGCACCTCAGTGTTACAATTCCAGAACGATGCTAACATTAACTGTTTTCTATAGAAACCCGTACGCTCTTTGTGGGCATTTGGAAAATCCTATCACAAAGTTTGTTCTGTTTTTTATTTAGTTAGCCTGAGATATTATAACATCCCAACTGAAGGAGCTGCAAAGTTGGCCCACTATAGAAAACTGCATCTCCCCTTGACGCATAGATCTAACGGCCGTTTTACGGCATTTGCAATACAATTAGGTTATAATATTAAAGTGACAAAGATTAGAGGCGTTACAAGAGAGTAACAAACACAAAAAAGGATGAGAGATAGGGACGACAGATGTTTGATATTATGAAAGAAGGAGCAAACTTCACCAAAACACCCACCAATCACTACCCTCCCCCTCCCCCCACCCTCCCCCACACTTAAAACACGTATATTCTATCTATCTTTTTCCTTAATAGTGTGGACGGGACACACTGACCTGTCTATTCCACTTTCAAGTCCATCGTCCTCCTTCTCCTCCCCTCTTCTCTTCAACAGTCAAAAACCCACATATTCCGTCTGTTCTCCATAAACTAGCTCACTGGAAATGTCAAGGCCACCTGGACAGAGTGCACCGGGCTCTGCAGTGTGACGGTTAGGTTCACAGCTGTTGCACGCTGAAGACATAAGTTTGATTCTCATGTTGGGCGCTGGGTGCTGTTAGTTTAGCCCTATCCGTACGCCCTGGGGTCATTTTGTACCTCCGGGGTTGTATTCTTCACCTTTTAAAATACTTCTAGTGCGGAATATAGACAGAGAGACAGACAGAGACAGAGACAGAGAGAGAGAGAAAGGGATAGAGACACAGACACACGCACATACACACACACACACACACACACACACACACACACACACACACAAACATACGCACACTCATACACACGCGGAGAGAGAGAG
>NW_004798215.1:147618-150214 GCF_000002075.1 Aplysia californica | reverse complement strand
AGAGAGAGAGAGAAACATCTTAATAACCCACATTACGCCCCCGACGGCGTAGAGAGACAGGGTTATAACCAAAAAAGAAAAACGAGTAGCAATCTAAGGGGCATTAACTCGGTCACCATTACAACTATTCCAGCTAAACTTCCAACTAATTAAATCCAAGAAATGGGACGTCAAGTTTTCCAAAATATAGCACCCCCCCCCCCCCCAAAAAAAAAACAACAACAAAACCCCTCAAAGGCTGTGACGTGCCTGCTGGGGTGATCGTCTTGGCCTCAGGAAACGTCAATTTGATTCCCGCATGGAACCAATAACTTTCAATAAGCTCGATCTCTTTGTTTTGTTTTGGGTTTTGTTAATTTTAGGAAGGTTTTGTGCGGTGCGGTCAAAGACCGTGTATGCCAGTAGAGAATCTTTGGTGCGGTGGCGGAGCGGTTGGTGCGCTCGTCTCCCAAGTCGAAAGTCACGGTTCGAGCCTCGGTTCAGACATGGATCCCCCCCCCCCTTCCTGCCCACCTAGCAGTAATGGATACCTGACTTCGAGTTGGGGAAGTAAAGGCGGCGTGGAAAGGAACTGGCCACCCTACCACAGTGTGCCGAAGGCTCAGAACGTTGTCTCACTAACAAGGCAATCCCCAATGTCCAATGTCCGGATGAGATGTGGGAACAACTTTTCTTTAAGTAAAGTTTTACGGCACTCGCAACTGCATAAGGTTATATGAGCGCCTAGGAGGTGAATGTCAACAGAGAAGTCTAACAGGGAATCAGACTTACTCTGCTCACCTCTCTAGCCTCAACAGCACAAAGTCTGCTTCGACTATCAAGGCACCCCAGAAATAGCAGTTTACAATAGAGCGACAATTATACAAAAGAAATAGAGAAAATGACGATAGTAAAAATAATGAAAGAAATAGTAGCAGTTAATTCCCCGTATGTTGTTCCGGAACTAAATGAGCATAACTTTGATAAATCAGCCCATTTACAAATCTACTGTGCAGAAGAACATGACTTAAATGAGATGCAAGTGCCTTAATTAAAACTCTTATAATGTAAGCTAAACTTCTTTTTAAAAGAGTAAAAAGAAACAACACAATTTCAGTAATAACTCTTCTATACGTAGATCTACTCACCAGGGAGCGAGAGAGAGCTGATCACACGGAGATTGATGAAGTTATTTCAGGCCTGTCGGTCGTTATCCAGCAAACTCACAACACCAGACATTCCTTTTAGACGATCAAAGTCAGACTTCCAACGTTTCCTTTGTGAGTTACTCTCTAGTAACACCTCTAATCGTCGACACTTATATGACCAAGGTATTGCAGGTCCAAGTCAGACTTCCAATCAACGTCTTAACAGTGTGGAAGGTATTGCAGGTCTTGTGGCCCACAAACGTTCTTTTCTGGCTTCTATCACAGTCACAGCTCCTGCCTTCGATAGCGATGGTCAGCCGAAATTAAAAGAATAGAGGAAATCCAAAATCGGGAACTTCAAAGAAAAACAAACGAACTAATCCAACTGGCTGGCCTATCAAGAAGGCTGGCATTGGGTGTATACGTGCAAAGTCAGGTACACGCATGCGCACGCACGCGTGCACACACACACACACACACACACACACACACACACTCACTCTCTCTCTCTCTCTCTCTCTCTCTCTCTCTCTCTCCCCTCTCTCTCTCTCTCTCTCTCTCTCTCTCTCTCTCACACACACACACACACACACACACACACACACACACACACACACACACACACACAATCATACACATATCATTAAACTCACCCTCTTCTCTTTGTGCGTTACCCTCAAGTAGTAACAGCTTTTCGCTTCGGCCTGTCTATTCCTTATTTGAGTTGCAAGTGCCGTAAGACTCTGACTAAAACGAGAACACACTCAAAATCACTCTATTGACGTCCTGAGAGAGAGTCGAATCATAGCTAGAGGACTACTGTAAAACTCTCTTGTCAAATAAAAGCAGGCTAAAGCCACACACGTTTTACTGCTTGAGTTTGTTAACATGCATGGCACATTAAACAGGTTTGAGCAGTAGACAGAGACTTTTCATTACGCTTTGTTTATGCTGTGCGTGCGTGTGTTTGTGTGTGTGTGTGTGTGTTTGTGTGTGTGTGTGTGTGTTTGTGTGTGTATGTGTGTGTATGTGTGTGTTTGTGTGTGTGAGTTTGTGTGTGTGTTTGTGTATGTGTGTGTATGTGTGTTTGTGTGTGTATGTGTGTATGTGTGTGTATGTGTGTGTATGTGTGTGAGTTTTTGTGTGTGTTTGTGTGTGTATGTGTGTTTGTGTGTGTATGTGTGTGTATGTGTGTGTATGTGTATGTATGTGTGTGAGTTTTTGTGTGTGTTTGTGTGTGTATGTGTGTTTGTGTGTGTATGTGTGTGTATGTGTGTGTATGTATGTGTGTGTATGTGTGTGTTTGTGTGTGTTTGTATGTGTGTGTATGTGTGTGTATGTATGTGTGTGTATGTGTGTGTTTGTGTGTGTTTGTATGTGTGTGTATGTGTGTATGTATGTGTGTGTATGTGTGTGTATGTGTGTGTTTGTGTGTGTGTGTTTGTGTGTGTATGTATGTGTGTGTATGT
>NW_004798215.1:146248-147237 GCF_000002075.1 Aplysia californica | reverse complement strand
TTTAAAAAATAGATTTTCAGTTGGTAGGAAATTTATAATTTTGCCCGGGTGGCGGCTGAGGCCTACTCTTATCGATTTTTACCACCAAGGGATCTTAAATGTGCCGAACTTGCACACGGGACATCCGAGATTTTTCGCCCTTGTCCGAGAATGCTAGGTGTAGATCTTTCCTACAATAAGATCAGAGGTATGGCTGAAAGACAGCAGCAAGAACGTTGTTCTTCAAACTGAGCAATCTCAAGACAGCGAAGTATTCCTTTCACTGCTGGGACTACTAAAACTGCCAATCTAACAAAAGAGCTTATGCCAGTTTTAGTTTTAATAAAAAGTTTTAAGGCACTTGCAACACAATAAGGCAATTATAAGTGCCGAAGATTCTAGGTGTTACAAGAGAGTAACAAACACATGAAAGAAGGAAAGGAGACAGGAAGATAATAATATGTATTTGATAGGAAACCACAGCAAACCACAATAGAGCAAACCACAGCAGAGCAACCGCCAACCACCCACAGCGTGTGCCAGTCTCGGTCCTGGCTGTGAACGGGTTAAAAGAAAGTCTTGAAATTTTCCGTTTAAAAGAACAATTGTTTCTGCTTCTTATGCCACTTATGATGTTGCACAACGAGCAATTTGACTACCGGAAGCCATGATTTCAGCTCGATTTTTTCTTTCTCTCGTTGCCTTTTCTTTCCTCCGACACTGAGATTATCACGTATAAGATAAGATACGATAAGATATACATCTTTATTGTCCAGATAAGCAGTAACGAGATCAGACGGCAGAATATTGTTGGAGAGCAGGTAAGAAGGGGAAAAGAGACAAAATTAGAGAAGAAAATTGTTTCGGTCGCTACCCGGATTCGAACCCGGGACCTCTAAATGAGAGGCACATGCCTTAACCTCTAGGCCACGAGAGTCCCCGGCGCCCACGTATGGTATTAAATATGGTATCAAAAGAAAGTTAAGTACATCCCCCCCCACACACCCCCC
>NW_004798215.1:138411-143501 GCF_000002075.1 Aplysia californica | reverse complement strand
AAATAAATCAACCAATTAATTAAATGAATAAACCGATAAATAAATAAATAAATAAATAAATAAATCTAGAAGTGCATCAGGACCTCTGAAATTAATAATGAAGCAAAAGGGGACGTAACAAATATGTCTGCGTCACGGAATGTCTACCGACAACCCACCTTTTGGTGTGAGATTTCAGAACAAAACAAACAGAGTAGCTGTCAAAATCAACCATGGTTTATCCTTTGTTTTTATCTTTAACAAATATTGTAGAACCGAAGCTAATGCAGATTCTTGAACTGACGACAGTTTTCGCACCATGATAGGCATAAAACGCGTAATAATCAACAGGATGAAGCGTGAAAAATAATTGTTTACGGCTGTTAGCAACGACTGGTCAGGTTTGGGCTGTGGTTTGAGAAAGCAAAAAGCAACCCCCCCCCAAAAAAACAAAAAAAAAACAAACAAACAAAAACAAAAACAAAGCAAAAACAAATCAGAAAATAAAAACGAAACGGGAAAAAACAACGCAACAAAACAAACAACCCAGTTCCTAGGTCTATGTACGTACCATTCTAGATCTATTCCGGAATGCTTAATCGGGATGGAGACTTTCTAGACTTTCATAACCCGTTTGGAGGGCCACAAGAATTCTAATGGGTAAGAACAAGTTTCATCGGGACAAGACGACACAGACCACGAAATTTTCGCACCTGTTTTGTTATTGTTTTTATAAAAAAAACTAATAACACATTCCATGTGGGTGCAGCACCGATATCAAACTGACAGACACATTTACCGACACAGCCAACAGAGCTGAACCATCCAGTTGATAAGACGTCTATTGAAAAGGACAACGTTTATGGAGAACTTGGTAAAAGGGGAACTCTAGGGAATCACTGAATAGACGCGCGAGCAAAAAATTGCCTGCGGCGAAGCGGCAAGAAATGGAGACATGGACTACCCGACTTCTTGCGGGTCTGAAAGAAAGAAAACATCCACCCACCCACCGACGAGAACGTCTAAAGATAGATCTATGCCTCATACTCTCGACAGAAACGTTTGAAAATATTTCTAATGAAGTGGTAAATAAACGCTTTAGAATTGGAAAATGTAAGAAACTAATTTCTAACTCATTCCAGTTTCTTTTAATGAGATGAAAAACTACCACAACTTGTTAATATTCATACGGCTAGACAAAGTTCCATTGATTTAATAAGTCAAGATAAACAACGTTAGGTAAATCGAAGTAATGGCGCACGTTATCAATTAATGTTCTGGCGTTAACTTTTCACCATAGCCAGCTCAAGGATTAAGCTTGGACGGCAAAATGAAAGCTTAGAGAGCAGAATAATCTGCACACTCCTAACTCGACAGCGAACCATGAGTCTATAGAATCATGACGTCGCCAGTTGTTCAGATGGTCTAAGCCCAATTTTTTTAAAATATAAATGTATTTGAATAAATAAATATTGTAAAACAAATTATATAAAAAATTCAGTTATTTAAGAATAAACAAATCATAAATAAATACTAGTATACACAAGATACTGTAACTTCCTAATACATCCGCGCATGTAACATTAATCTCTCGTATCGATTGTTTGTGCTCAAGAAACATTTTGCCGAAATTGGCAATCTGAATGTTGAAGTTGAAAAAAAGAGCAAGATAAAATACATAATGTAGATACAATTATTGTAAAAAGATTTTAATTTTTATCTACCTCTCTTCTGTAAAAGTTTACTTTCTGTGCTTAATATAATATTTTAACAGCTTGCCGACGACATAAGTAAATGTAAAGTTACCAAAGTGGGGGAGGGGGGGGTGGGGGTCCGTCACAAATTTCGCTGGCCGACATTAATTGCCTTTTCTAGCTAGTCAGTTATATTGAGGATGATTCTTTTCTTCATTTCTGGTACATAGATCTATGTAGGCCTATCGATTGTTTGTGCTCAAGAAATGTTTTGTCAAAATGTATAATTTTAAGTTATGCTGAAAAAAGCAAAAAAACAAAAAACATAATGTATTAAGGCTGAAAATTGTCAACAGATTTATACTTTTTTCTCTCTTCTGTAAAAGTTTACTTTCTGTGCTTAATATGTACAATATTTCAACAGCTTGTCGACGACATGTAAAGTTACCAAAGTGAGGGGTCCGTCGCAAATTTCGCTGGCAATAATTTCTTTTTATTCATTTTATAGCTTGATAGTTAAATTTAGGATCTTCAGGATTTCAGACAATGTTCCTTTTAAATACCGCATCCTGAAAATTAATGGAGTAGTATGCAATCCAAGGAAAGGGGGGGGGGGGATGTCCGCTGAAGCAAACAAAACAAAACAAAAACCACAAAAAAAAGAGCCCGAGGCAATTACAGCACTCACGAAAGAACCCCAGTCATCCATGGTCGCTGCACCGGCCTATCTCTTAAACTCTCTTTAAAAGTTTGTGCCATTAAGGAATCTTAGGTTGTTCAGAGATAAAAACAATTTTACTCAAACTTTTACAAAACTACAATTTTATGAACAGCGTTCCTTTTTATATTAGATATGGTCTGCTAAAGTGGAATGACTTACCCCGATACATTAAAGATTCAAGTTCCCCTGCAGTGTTTTAAGAGCACTTAAAAAAGCAGCGCTTATTATTGCAGAGTCAAACTGTCACTACCCCCTCCCCTCCCCCCGGGCAGTGCCACTGACTGAAGTGCGCAAGTTGCGCACGTTTAAGATCCCTTGGTGGTAAGCTATAAGAGTAGGCCTACGCATCGGCCGCCACCAGGACAAAATTCAAAACTGCCTTCTAACTGAAAATGTTTAATGTGTCCCGAACGCTCATAACTATTAATGACCTTATACTGTTGTGAACGTCGTAAAACACTTACCACTACGCCCCCCCCCCCCCCTAAAAATAATATACAGTGGAATCCTGTTATAACGAGAGGGAGGGGACCGGAGCAAAATGTCTGTTAAAGCAGGATTCTCGCTATAAAGGATCCAGTAATAAATTCAAGGGAAACTGTTGTAAAGTAGGCTTAATCTATGAGTTTGGTGTACTGTTTATTTCCTTTTGCTATCTCCCCTGATGATGATTTTGTTTCAACTTGACCTCTAGGTCTTACTTGATCAAAAATCGAATCAGGTTTCTTTCTCTAGCGCTAGATCAAGCGATGTTGACTGGCAGCTCGGCGTTGGCGATCATAAAAAAAGGGCTCTGGGCTAACTCGCCAACTGTTTTTCCCCCACCCCACCACACCCTGTGGTGCATTTCGTCAGCTTGCGCATATCACACATTTGCTCCATCTATCAAATAACTGTGACCCCTCCATCCCCGCATCGGAGAAGTGAGAGGCATGATAGTCCTTGATAATTTAAACTAGGCTTAGACCAAGGAGTTTAGAACTGTAAACTCCTTGGCTTAGGCCCTACGCTGGCCTATCACACAATGCGTTGTGCTTGTCTGCGCATGTTATGCCCTCCCTACTCAGTCGCTCCGGCCTTCATTGTTGACACACATGGGCTCTCTCATTCTTTGTTTCGCTAGATTACCAACAAGTTTCTCAACTGGCGAGGTTTTACATTATGTATAATTGGCCTACACGATGTGCACAGCAGCAGGAATATCCCGCTATAACCGACTAGCGTGTTTGTCTGACTGCGGTATAGCAGTATTTTATTTACAAAGGTAAAGAGGAGAAAAAAACGGGGTTTTAGAATAGTGTCTTTATAACAGACTTCTCGTTTTTTCCGGACTCGTTATAAGTGGACTCCACTGTATAATAATAATAATCAAATAGATAAAATAAAACAGAAAAAACCCCACACCCAACATATTTCTCAGCGTTATATATTGATACGTCATGCATCATTTCTAATCCAGTCAGTTTTCACAGTCACTTGTCCTTGAAACTGTCAAATAGGTCTGTCGTTGTAAATGTGATATGAGATTTAGCCCAATGGCCTTAACCTCTTCACTACACTACGGCGCTGACGTTCGCATTTTTGCACTTTCTTGCGTTCTCCAAAGACTGGTTGGGGGCTCTCGTGGCCTAGAGGCTAAGGTATTGGTCCCGGGTTCGAATCCAGGTAGCGTCCGAAAAATTTTCTTCTCTATAATTGTCTCCTTTCACCTCCTTTCCTGCTCTCTAGCAATGGTCTGTGGTTTGCTTCCGTCTCCTCTTTCTGCCCCCCCCCCCTCACCTCCTTTGTCCCCTCCTCTGGGCTCCTGACTCTTTCTGCAGGCTTTCTACTGCTACTCCTTGGCTCCTTATTACTGCTGTCTTTCTGCCACACCCCTGATCTTCTAGTTGGAAAGATCTACACCTAGCCTTCTTGGACAAAAGGGCGAAAAATTCTCGAGGGCCGGTGTGCAAGTTGCACACGTTAAAGATCCCTTGTGGTCTAAAATTGACAAGAGTAGATCTAGGTTTCGGCTACCACCCAGGCAAAATTCAAAATTTCCTACCAACTAAAAATATTAGGTGCGTCCCGCAAGCTCATATGACATTATTATGCAGTTGCGAGCGCCGTAAAACACTTGCCAAACCCCCCCCAAAAAACTTGTTCTTTGACAGCGGGTGGTTGTCGGGTGCGCTGGAGCAGTCTACTCTTTTTTCCCTTCAAACAACATCTAATCTATCGTCCTTAAATCCCCCCCCCGCCCTTCTTTTTTTCCTGGTGTTTGTCACTGTCTTGTTGTAACAGCTCTAATCTTCGGTGCTTATCATTATAACCCAATTGTGTTGCAAGTATCGTAGAAGTAGAACGCTCATTACAACTATAACCAAGCTCTCTGACATTTCTGTACTGGTCTATAGAGAAACTTAGAAGACGCGATATAGCGACCTGCGCTGTCGTTTGTTTGAATCTCCCTTGAATGGAGATAATTCCATCTAGATCTAGATCTAGTCTGTGCAAACGTAATTGTCTAAATCTTCCTTGAATGAAGTTACATTTTTAACCTCACCTTTTCTGTGCAAACGTAAATAATGGAGGCGCCCCAGTAATGAAATGGTTAACCACGGGAGACAACACGTGGCCTTGACTGTGCTGTCGTCGTGGATCGGGGTACTTTGCCCTAGGCCTATCTATAGAAATTTTTCGAACCAAGCTGCTGC
>NW_004798215.1:134873-138221 GCF_000002075.1 Aplysia californica | reverse complement strand
AGAGAGAGAGAGAGAGAGAGAGAGAGAGAGAGAGAGAGAGAGAAGGGGGATTTTTAATTTTTTAAAAATAAAGGAAACCCCTCAAGGTGAAGGCAACATTTTGTCCTTGATCTAGATCTAGATATCTAGGACGTATCCAAGCATCAAAAAACCACTCTGCAAAACGTGGGAACACGCTCCATTCGCTGGACGCCGCGAGAGTTTTCTCTCTTGGGGGTGGGGCACAGAATTCTACACATTCTGTGGGGTGGGGGGAACCTTTTCAGATCTGAACATTCTTACCTGGTCTTGCAGGCCCTGCCTTTCATAATAAACTGTTTACGCGTCTTACTGAACAGGTTGAAGCCTCAAGCAGAAAAGATAACAGTCAGCTGATATTTCACCGGAGAATACTGTCTGAGAGTCACATGCACGCTTCCATGTTTTTGAGGATTTTAAGAAAGCACTTGATGAGCATGGCATGCTGCAGGTGGGCTCTCGTGGCCTAGCGATTACAGTGTCCGCCTCTCATTCAATAGATCTAGTAGGTTCCAGGTTCGAAATTTGTTTAAGAACACAAAATGGGGGCTCTCCTGACCCCTGAGTTTTAAGGTCCAATTGAAACTACACAACGCAAACGCCAACTAGCTTAAAGCCATAGAGTGGGTGGTTGGCGGGTGCTCTGGTGGGGTTTGCTCCTACTTTCTTATTTAAAAAAAACATATCGTCTCTGTCTCCCCTCCTTCTTTTCGTGTTTGTTACTCTCTTGTAACACCTCTAATCTTCGGCACTTGTATGACCTTATTGTATTGCAAGTGCCGTTAAACTCTTACTAAAACTTTTTTTTTAAGTCAAAGAGAAGAAAGCCTCTACAGAAAAACCACAAATAATAATAATGGATTGCATTTATATAGCGCATATCCACTTATGCAATGCTCTATGCGCTTAACATGATACATATAATGGATTTACAAATCAATTTTAAAGGTACATAGTGTTACATACTCATGCAAACACATATTCACTCACACACGCACCACACACACATACATACTCACATACACACATACGTACATACGCACATACAAACTCACAACGATCTACAGCTTGGATTCATTCTGTCTAATCGAAATATGATGAAATGATTTTAGTTTCTTCTTAAAAATTTCTAGATTTTCTGCTTCTCTGATAGTTTTTGGAAGCCTATTCCAAACAAGTGGGGCAAAATATGAAAAAGAGCGTTGGCCATATGATTTGTAATTTATTTTAGGCTTAACAAGGGTTGTTTTGTCACTTGATGATCTGAGCGTTCTAGGAGGCACATAGGGTGTTAAAAGCTGTTTTAGATAGTCCGGTGATAAATCATTTAAGCACTTGTAGCAAGTTAAACAGATTTTATTTATGATACGCTCTTTCACTGGGAGCCAGTGTAATGCTTTTAAAATAGGAGTCACATGATCATGCTTTAGTTTTTTAGTAATTATTTTGGCAGCAACCACAGGCGAAGTACACTACATCATGCTACATGTACTTAAACGGCAGAGTACGTTTTTATTTTTTTATTATAAAAAAAATAAATATTTTACAGCGCTCGAAATTGCCTAAGATCATATGTGCGCCAATGGGTGGATGTCAACAGAGAAATCCAAACGGGAAATCAGACTTACTCTGCTCACCTCTGTAGCATCATCAACTGCACAAAGTCTGCTTCGACTATCAAGGCACCCCGGAAATAGCGGGTCACAAGAGAGTGACAAACAAACAAAAGAAGTAGAGGAAAAATGACGATAGTAAGGATGAGGACAGAAAAAGCAGCAGTTCTCCCTATGTTGTTCCACGGAAGTTTAAGAGAATGGTTCAGGACAACAGTTGGAGTCAGGCAAAGATGTCTGCTTTCACCTACTCTTTTTAACATCTTCCTTGAGAGTAACGACAAAATTAGTTTTAGTAAGAGTTTTACGGAACTTGCAACACAATAAGGTCATACAAGTGCCGAAGATTAGAGGTGTTACAAGAGAGTAACAAACACAAAAAAGAAGGAAGGTAGATAGAGACGATATATTTTTTATAGGAAAGAAGGAGTAAAACCACACCAGAGCCCCCGACAACCACCCACAATGAGAGAATCATGACTAATGCTTTGGAAGATGTTTTTTGTTTTTGTTTTAGTAGAGGTTTTACGGAGCTCGCAACTGCATAAGGTCATATGAGCGCCTGAAGATTAGAGGTGTTACAAGAGAGTAACAAACGTAAAAAAGAAAAAGGGGAGATAAGGACGATAGATGTTTGATAGGAAAGAAGAAGCAGACCACACCAGAGCACCCGCCAACCACCCGCTTTTTTTTTAACAAGCAGACTATTTGTCCACTTTCGCGACAAAAGAATTATTAGGAAGACCATGAAAGACCAGTTAGCATAGGTGGCAGAACAATCACAAACGTACGTGTTGCAGCAGATGACATTGATGCTCTTGTAGGGAACGAAGAAGAGCTTGTCTAATGTCAAGTTAGTCAACCATCTGGACAAGGCATCAAGAACATAATATATGATGGGAAATACAAATGGTGAAATGGTATAGGTTTAACGCCCCTATCAACACTATTAGGTTATTTAAGAGGCGAGACCTCCTAATTTAACGTCCGTCTCTGATAGGACCGAGCCAAGTGGGAAGTTACTGTAAAGTGCCTTTCCCAAGGACACAACGTCGGACCGTGCTGAGGCTCGAACCCCCGAACCCGCAATCTCACGATTACGAGTCCGGTAGCCTAACCACTAGGCCACCGACGCCACTATATATATCACGGAGATCAGTGCAGAAAAGACCAAACTGATGATCAGCAACATCAAAGGAATCAGTTCAGATATATCAGAATTGGTGGCCCAAAAACTAGAGACTGTTTAGAGCTTCAGTTCCAAGTTTAGTGGTGACGGGTGGAGGCTCAAACAAAGAAATACTACTGTCAAGGATTGCCTACACAATTGGTGCACTGTCGAATCTCAAGACCATTATGGAAAGTCAAGAACATTGCACTCGGGTATAAAATCAGACTGATGCACTCCTTAGCCATTTCAGTCGTCCTGTATGCTTACGAAACATGGACCCTTACAGCGGAGTTAGAGAGAAAGATACAAGCTACAGAAATGAGATGCTTTCGAAGACTGTTGGGCATCTCCTGCAGAGATCATGTTACAAAAGAGAAAGAGAGGAACAGAACCAGACTTGCCATTGGACCCTATGAAGATCTTCTCACCACTGTGGAAAAACGCATCTGTGAGGCAGCGTGGTGGAATCAAGCTCTCGTCAAAATAATACAATTGAATAAACCTGCATTTTTCCGCAGGTTTGTGAATTTTTATCATTTTTTTTTG